>NC_058405.1:179736494-179896487 GCF_002201575.2 Neomonachus schauinslandi | reverse complement strand
TTTCTTTCTTTCTTTCTTTCTTTCTTTCTTTCTTTCTTTCTTTCTTTTTTGTTCTTTCTTTCTTTCTTTTTTGTTCTTTCTTCTTTCTTTCTTTCTTTTCTTTTTTTCATAGCTTAGGGATTTGTTTTCTCTGGGTTGGAATTGCAATACCTTCCCTGTCTTCAGTCTCTCTAGCAATTCCCATTTCAAGCAGAGCACCCTTCCGCCACCACCACCAATCACATATGATCAGACTCTCCTTTTCCCAGTAGCTGAGAAGAGATTGAGTTTAGTATATCTCAAGGCGAAGCTAATAGGATAATGCTTTGTATTCCATAACTGTAGGTTTCTTTCAGCATAACAAAATTCAAAGTTATCAGCCAATTACCCTAAAATTAGATTTCAAAATATGCATACATAGCCTGCCATAGTCGTTTCTTCTTTCAGTACCTCCCAGGTAACAGGAAAGATGGAAGGTGTGGGGGTGTATTGGTTTTCTAGGGCTGCTGTAACTAATTATTGCAAGCTCCATGGCTTCAAACAACGGAAGTGCATTTGCTCACAATTGTGATGAGGAGATGAGGAAACTCAGTGCGCTGCTCAGTGTCCCAGAGACAGGTCTGCCTGACCCCACGCCCCAGAACATCTCCTCATCTGTGAAATAAGAGTAATACATTCCTAATCCATAAATTGATTAGGGGAATTAAAGGAGATAATCCAGGTAAAGACTGTAGCTCAACAGATTGCAAACATTCTGTGAATACTAGTTATTGGTAATATTTAGCACAGAAAGTGTTTCATGAATATTAGCTATGACATTTTTTTGTTTTGGGTTTTTTTTTTTTGTGATACAGCAGTAATCAGTTCAGACAGAGGTTGCATGGCCTTCTAAATCAGAGTGCAAACCCTAGAATCAGACAGAGCTTATTTGAATCTTAGCTCAACCAGTACTGCCCTGGACTAGTTCCTTAACTTTTTGTAAGTACTAGTGTCCTCATATCTAAAATGGAATTATTAGTGGCAACCACCCTATAGAGTGACTATGAATATCAAAAAAGAGAAGTCAGTAAAGGACTTCATATAGACCTTGCACCTAAGAAATAATTACAAAATGATAAATATTAAAATAATACCACTATTTACTCAGTTTCAACTAAGGATCAGACCCTATACCAAGTCTTTTTGTACATTATTTCCTTGAAGTCCCCAAACAATTTGATGAGTTAAAGACTGTCATTATCCTCATTTCGTAGTTGAGAAAACAAAACTCTTTAGTGACTTGTCCAAAGTTGCAGAGTTACTAAGTAAAGGATGGAACTCAAGGTCAAGCCCACAGGATCTACACACCAGAACTTAGCCTCTTAAACACCCAGCCAACCATATATAAAGCATTTAATAGACTATAGTAGAATAGACCATCTGCCCCTGAGCACATTCACTAGAGAACTATTTCAAACACTCAAGTCCTCATGCTAAGTGAAGGGTCAGTAATCCAGAGAAAGGACATCTTAGTGAGAGGTTAGAACCTGCATCTGATACTTTAGGGCTTTGCAGAGATTGAAGATGAGGCAGAAAACTGCTTTGAGCTACAAAACCAACAAACTAGACATCCAGAAAGAAAACAAACAAGGACTCCGTGCCTCGAAAAGAAAGAAGCCTGGGTCCAAAGAAAGATCAATTATTGTAAAAAGCTGCAATTTATGTGAATCCTATTTTATGTCTCCATGCACATCAGATGATCTCTCCCCTCAAGGATATTCTCTCTGAATTTATGCACCACGGAATCTGTTATTTTTATAAAAATCAAAATAATGCATAGTGTATCTATACATAAAACATCAACAAGAGAAGTCTTGGAGTATTACAGTATTTTTGATTACAGATTTCAAAGATTATTATTTATACATGTGCAGGCTAAAGGAGATAAGAGACAAAACAAATGTTTCTAGTTTTGAGTTTTTCTTAATAAAAGCCAATCAAATCTAATTTCTTAGATATTAAATGAAGGGAGACAAGCTTATTGTCACATATATCAAAAATATAAATCATATAAATTTCTCCTTGCTGCTTTCCCTAATCCATGTATTCCCATTCTGAATTATATATTTACAATAGGAAGACCAGCTCCTAGTTATTCACAAATTGGCATTTTCTTCCATCAAATTTTAAACTTTTATCACCATTATACTATGTAAGAAGCCCTGAGAATATTCCCTTTGTTAATTCCCTATTCCTAAAGACTAGACTGTTTCCAAATACTATTTGGTACCAGCTGAGTCACCTCCAAGTACTTTCAGGCAGTTGATTCCAGAGCCTTCTATTCATGAAAGCCACCAAAGACATCAAGCAGCTGTACCCTGGGAAGTTGCCATGGCAACGTGTGAGCATGACCCCACAGATGCACATGCAAGTTTGGTCACATCCACACAGTCAACAAAAAGGCAGCATACAACACTCAGCTGCCAGAGTATAGACTCAGCACACGAGCCTGGAAGGAACATCAAAGGTGAGCAATATGCATACTTCACCAACTGTGGGTTCCAGTAGCCTGGGATTATCCTGAATCCCCTTCTTCCTGTACCTCAATATCCAATTATCTCAATATCCACATATAGGCAATTTCCATATATAATTACATATTTACTTACACATAAAATATATGTCCTCCTATATTTCTTTCTCCGTGTCCACCACCTTGGACCAAACCATTGTGACCTTTCACCCAGAAGCAATAGTCTTTGGTAAATCACCTGCTCTCCTGCAATGTTCTGCACTCCTCACACAACTCCAGGGATGAGCTTCTCCATCCGGATGTTGATTTCAAAACACCACTCTCCACTACAGGAATCAGGTTTGGACAGGGAAAACAAGGTGAACCTGAGACATTCGTGCCAAAAATTAAGGAAGTGTTCAAAAACTGATGGGGACATGTTGAAAGGCAAATGAGCCAGCTTGAAAGAGTTCCCACTGACCAAACATAAGATAATTTCAGTTTCAAAATGAATAGCAGCACAAATTATAAACCATTGATAAAACCAAATCTGAGTTCATGCTGAGACTAAATGAGTAAAGACATAACATAAACATTTTTTTAAAGTATGAAATAAGAAGAGTTGATACTAATGTAAAATTAATAAAAGAATTATAAAAAAATTTTTTTAAGATTTTATTTATTTGCGAGAGAGAGAATGAGAGACAGATAGCATGAGAGGGAGGAGGGTCAGAGGGAGAAGCAGACTCCCCGCTGAGCAGGGAGTCCGATGTGGGGCTCAATTCCGGGACTCCAGGATCATGACCCGAGCCAAAGGCAGTCGCTTAACCAGCTAAGCCACTCAGGCGCCCAAGAATTATAAAAACCAACCATCATCATAATAATTGATTCAGATAAGAATTGATATTAATGCTAATATTGCTGAGTACAAGTTTAATAGAAAACAGGCTATTTATGGGTTCTCAAAGCATCTCCCAGGAAAGAGAAAAATAACTTTCCAGTGGAGAACTCTAATAGATACCACCTTAACCAAATAGTCAAACTTAGCATCACCAATAAATAAGACAAACTGCCATCATAGATCTGGTGATGTGTTGCAGTGAGAAGGTCATAATTTCTGTATTATTCCTGTGAAAGGACATCACTTCTGCGGGATTCCTGCCAAAAATGCATTGCCTGAATCTAACCATGCCAAAGCATCATGCCAAAGACCCTGAGTTTGTATCTCAGCTGCCTGTACTTTTCAAAACATCCATGTCATGAGGACAGAGACTGAGAGATCTGTTTCAGACCAAGAGAGACAAAGGATACATGGCAACTAAATGGAGTATTGGCCCTAGAAGGAATCCTGAATCCGAAACTAGAATTAACTGTTATCAAAGACATTAGAGAGACATTTGGAGAGACTGAAATATGCTCTGTGTGTTAGGTAATAGTAGCGTATGAATGTTACATTTATTGAATTTGGTAATTTCATTTGGTTATCTAAGACAGAGTGTTTTTCTTTGGAGACTGAACTACCTAGTGGTAATACGTTATGCAGTTTATGACTTAACATCGAGATGACTCAGTAGTAATAGCAATAATAATAGTTACTCATGTAAAGAGAGAAAGAGAAAGAACAAATATGGTAAATCACAAAGCTAGGACAAGCATATAAAGAAATTCATTGTACCATCCTTGCAATTTTTTGACTTTTTTTTCAAAATAAAAAGTCAAAAACTTAAAAACCAATCTTATTAAAATATAAATCTTTCTGGTTTCTTCTTTTAAACTCTTTCAATAGCTTTCCATTTCTATTTAAATAAAATTAATTTCCTAAAAGGTTCTGACTACTCCAGCCTCATCCTAAAGAAAATCTGTGATCACACTGGGCTTCTTTTATTTTCAAGAAAATGTTAAGGATTTTTATCCTTCACAGATGCTCTTTTCTGTATTTGCAGAGTTAGTTTCCTTCCCATCTGTCTTAGCATCTACCTCTATGACTCCTTTTTCTTTCTTTTCTTTTATCTATTTTATAAAACTCCCAAGTTAATGAACATTAGCTCCTTGGAGAAGTTTTCACTGACCACTCTTCCCCATCCCAGTTTTGACTCTCAGAGTCCCTCTCCTATTTCCTTGGAACTCACACCTCACCTATCTCCTTAGCACCACAGCATTTTCAAAATTGACAATCATTCTATTCAGTTCTCTCTTTATTGGTTTGTCATCATGGCCATTTGAATTTGTCTTTGTGCTTGAAAATATCAAGAACCATGACCACCTTGTTCTCTTCCTTATTCCTACCCAGTGCCTTCAACAGAGCAGGAACACCTGAAAGAATGGATGCATTTAGATACCTGTTTGCCAACTGCTGGCACAGGAATGGGCAAGGTGAATATGTATGACCTTCCACTCATTCCTTTCTATTCCATCTCTTTAAGAGCTCAGTAGTTGCAGTGGGGCTTGTCTTTCCGGCCTTTCCTCCCTGGACCCTTAGACTAATGGTCCCCAGAAGGTTATTCAGAGAGTTTCCTGCTCTGCCTTATAGATCAGCTTGAGAAATACAGCTCTAACGAGGTCGACCTTTAATGCTTGAATTCTCTACATGACAAAGTGATTTTACAGCCTCTGACATTTGAAACTAACCCATCCTGGGATGGTCCATTCCACTACTGAATAGCTTTAAGCATTGGAAAGTTCTTTTCTCTTGGTTCCCTTCCATTTACACTTATACTATCCATAGTGATTGTCCCACTCAGAAGAAATGAGTCCTTTTATGTGATAACACTTCCCATACTTGTTGGTAGTTCTCCTTTGTCCAATCCATAGTGATTGTCCCACTCAGAAGAAATGAGTCCTTTTATGTGATAACACTTCCCATACTTGTTGGTAGGTTCTTTTCTCTGAACTTTTCCTCTTCAGGGTCTTCTCCCTTGGTCTAATGAAAAGCACATCTCTTTTCTTTTGGGGGAAATTAAATGCATATTTCTACTATATTGGAATATTTTCTCAGATGTCTATATGGGAAAAATATATTTTCTCTGTGGCCCTGCTCTAAATTAAAGCAAATATGAAAAGAATTTGATATGTGATCCTTCTCTTTTAAGTTAGTCAAATAAATATGCTTTCTACAAGAAAGCTAAGACCATATTCCCTCTCTGAGCTATTTTTTGAAGGTTTTATTCAGCTACATTCTCTCTTAAGTTTTCTCTTATTGTGACTTAGTGTATAGAAAGTAAATAATCGCCCACATCTAGAAGAAAGACACTAACATTTTGACTACTGACCTTATATCACCAATGCATTAATATATCATTTCCTCCTGCTTATCCTACCTATCATCTGGGTATGAGTGTCCCCATTTTTCAGATTAATAAGTATAGGGGTTAAATCATTTTTTCCTAGACACACAGCTAATAAGTGCTAGAGCTTTTATTTTTACCTTCATTTCATATCAAGCTGATCTGAATGAAATTTAAAAAAGGAATTTTAAAAAATATATTGTAAATAAATTAGCCAGATGTCAGTACTAAAAATTGGAAAATAAGATAGATAAACAACTAAAACAGATGATTAAGTGTAATATGGAAAAGAAGATCTAGAAGTAATGTTTGACCACAAGTAAAATTTTAGCACATTCATTTCTAGTGGTTGAGGGAGAATTGATGTTGGCGGAGAGACTATGAAGAATGGAGGTGATATAATGTTTTAGGTGGTACTAAAACATAAAAATGAAAGACAGCATCTAATTCTTTGGCAAGTCAGATCCTTATTACAATAGTGTGTCTAATATTGGTCATCAGCTTTTAAAAGATTCTAGAACAACTGGAGACAGTCCAAGGAATACAAACAAAAGTAATGAAATTGACCAAAAAAAATCTAGTAGAATAAGGCACTAAAATTACTTGCTAAATGAATACACAAATTAATGAATAAAATTGGCTGTTTAACTGGAACAAAAAATACTAAAAGGGTGACCTGATTATAATCTTCAAGAATCGAATGAAGTCGTTCTTTTCATCTGTGGGTATTTTAAGAGGTCCTAATAAAGGAACTTGTCATTAGACTTTAAGAATAAGTTCTTTACCATCAAAATGATGCAACAGTGAAATAGATCTTCATGTAAGTGGTGGATATTCAAAAACAATTAAGAAAAGTATAGAAAATCATTTGTTATAAAGGATTTGGGCTTTTGAGGTCAGAATGCATAGGTTTAGACTATAAGTTCTACAGTTCTTTAATTTCTGGTATAACATTTGAACCTGACTTAGAATCACAAAGCTGGAAAGAATCTTAAAGGAATATCCACCCAGCAAATTCTCAGTTCTTTCCATTTTGGTAATTTTGTATGGATCTGTTTTTTCTCTCCTGTTCTCTCTCTCTCTTCTTTTAGAAGCAAATCAACTTTTTTTATTATTATTATTGTTTACGTACTAAAGTTGAAAAGGAGTAAAATGAGAAGAAAGTAAAAAGTACCAGAAAGTATGTTTAAAAAGTGCTCAAGCTTAGTCTAAAAGGGAGAAGGAACATAACCAAGAAGAGAGAAGGGAGGGCATATTACAAATTGTACTCTTTCTTTCCCTCTCATCACTTTTTGGAGCATGTCTACCTGTCCTTGAAAGCACCTCACTGAAGGACATGGTAATTTAATACACTCACAGTCTTTAAAATACATCCCTCTATCACTAAAGATCTCTACAGAATTCCCATGGAATATATTCCTAATTTCAAGAATTACTAACAGCAAAAATAGCATATTAATATTAATGAGAGTAATAAGTAGCTTCTGTGTTAGTCAAGGGCCTCTGAAAAACAGAGGTCAAGACTAATGCAATGTGCAAGAAAATTTCAGGGAATACACCTATGAAAGTAAATGGGAACAAAATGAGGAGATGTTGGGAAAGCCATCAGATCACAATGCATTTTGGATCCCAAGTGAAAGAGAGAAGCAAGAAAGGAAGCTTGGGTGGAAGCACTTGAAACTGCAATGCAGTTTTAAGGAAAATTCAGCAAGGCTGTTGAAGAGTCCTTGAGCCAAAGTCACCTGTCAGAGGAAACCAACTCTCCCCCATCTCCCAGGAGTGGTCCTACCTTAGCATCCCTGCCACATTGTCATTGGCACTAACACAGCAATACATTTCAGAGCCATCAGCAGAGAATCTAAATCGGTTTCACTCCCTGAGTTTAAGATCTGAGGGGCACATTTCCATGTCCAACAAGGCCATGGTTTCTTGTTTCCTAACCATGTCACTCACTGTGTTAAGTGTACTCTGCAATGTCACTGGATATTCACAGAAGTTGTTCAATATCAACAGTGACTAAATGGTAAAGAATAGATATCAATCCATATCTGACTCACCACTCTGTGCTCTTAAAGCCCTCTGTCTACCTCCCAATAGACTATTCTACCTCTTTCTATGCCTTACCACCCTGATTACACTTTAAATTTTTCCAAAGTGAATAATCTAAGCTATAATTTAGAGCTATTTCTGCTTGCTTTTCATTATGATACAGAGGGAAAGAACAGTTCAATCTAACCCTTCAAATACTTCCAAAGTATACTTTGGCCATCTGTTCTCTCTGATGAACACCATAAATTCCCTTAATTGGCTTGCACAGAATTTGTGAACTCATACCTGCTTTATCACCATTTACCTATAATTATGCATTCAGTAGCACCTTTCAGTTCTATTATACTCACAATTCTGATTCATTGTTGTTTTAGGTTTTTCTTATTTCTGGGAGTCTTGAACACAACCAGCATTTACCTCCCGTATAATACTTTCCTCTTGCTGTCCTTAAGAGTATTTTACTTTTGCCTTTTTCAAATATTATTTCAATTTCTTGCCTTATTTTTAGTGATTGCTTTTGCTTTTATCACTTACATGACATCTTGATCCTATTTGTAAGTTTTAGGACTACTACTTGTGTTCATTCCTTCTGAGATTTTAATCTGGACACAGAAGATCCAAGCACCAAATTTGCAAGCAAAGACTCCACCAATTAAGTTATTTTCCCAAATATGGCTCTGATTCTCTTCTGGAGTGTGACTTCATCAACTGCCTAATAAGCAGTAATTAAGTATTTTCATTTATTTTATTTTTAAAAATTATTTTCATTGCGGTATAATTGACATACAATAAATCAATCTTTTTAAAATTCAACTCTGTGAGTCTGGGCAAACAAATCAAGTCATGTATACAACACCACAATCAAGATATAGAACAGCTTCATCAACCTCAAAACTTGCCCTGTGCAACTTTGTTGTTAACCCCTCTCATACCATCAGCTCCTGGTAACTACTTACTTCTCTTTCTCTGTGTGGTATTGGATTTTCCAGAATACTATATAAGTAGAATCACATGATATGTAAACTTTATGTCTGGACTTTTTACCTAGTATAATAGGATTCATCTATGTGGACAGCTCATGACAGTAAGGAAAATAGAAAATTAGATGCATTGCATTAAGATTAATTTTGGTAAATTTATTTCATTTAGTATATAATCCTCATGACTATTAAAAGCTTGCTGCTTTCCATATATCATCCCATTTTGTCCTCACCACAATCCAATAATGACAGTATTGTTATGCCCATTTTATAGAGGATAAAACTGAAGTAGCATAGTTAGTAAGTCAGTCCAGATCTAGGACTGGGCAAATTCAAAGTCTATGCACTTTTCTCTTTATCTCTAAAATTTGCAAGCTTCACTACTGTATGTCAAAGTGTTAACTTACATATTTTTTTTTATTTTGAGGGGGTTCTCTGTGCCTTGAATGCCTGTTTCCTTCTCCAGATTAGGTAAGTTCTCAGCTATAATTTGTTCAAATAAACCTTCTGCCTCTCTCTCTCTTCATCTTCTGGGGCCTCTAGTATCTGGATATTATTTCACTTTATGGAATTACTGATTTCTCAAAGTATCCCTTTGTGATCCAATAGTTGTTTTTCTCTCTTCTTTTCAGCTTATTTATTTTCCATCATTTTGTCTTCTGTATCACTGACTCTCTCTTCTGCTTCATTTATCCTCTCTGTTAGAGCCTCCATTTTTTATTGCAGCTCAGTACTAGCATTTTTAATTTCAGCCTGATTAGATTTTAGTTCTTTTTTTTCCTACAGTAAAGGATTCTCTGGTGTCTTCTATGATTTTTTCAAGATCAGCTAGTATCTTCATAATGGTTTTAAATTCTAGTTCAGACATCTTATTTATAACCATATTTTTTCATTTAAATTCAATTAGCCAATGCATAGTGCATTATTAGTTTTTGATATAATGTTCAGTGATTCATTAGTTGCGTATAACACCCAGTGCTCATTTATATCCGTATTGATTGAATCCCTGTCAGCGAGTACTACCTCCTGTTCTATCTTTATTTTTTTTAAGATTTTATTTATTTATTTGACAGAGAGATAGAGACAGTGAAAGAGGGAACACGATGGGGGGAGTGGGAGAGAAAGAAGCAGGCTTCCCGATGAGCAGGGAGCCTGATGCAGGGCCTGATCCCACAACCCTGATATCAGGACCTGAGCCAAAGGCAAATGCTTAACGACAGAGCCACCCAGGGGCCTCACTCCTGTTCTATCTTTTGTGATGAATTTCTCCATCTCATCATTATGTCCAGAAAAGAATAGAAGAAAGAGAGGAAAAGACAATACCAACAACAGAGAAAAAGAACAAAACAAACCAGAAGAAAACAAAACAAAACAAAACAAAACAAAAAAAGAAAAAAAAAATCAAACCAGAAACAAAACAAAACAAATCTAACCAAAGAGGTAAAGGATCTGTACTCAGAAAACTATAAAACACTTATTATGAAAGCAATTGAGGCAGACACCAAGAAATGGAAAAACATTCAATGCTCATGGATTGGAAGAACAAATATTGTTAAAATGTCTATGCTACCCAAAGCAATCTACACATCCAATGCAATCCCTATCAAAATATCATCAGCATTTTTCATAGAGTTGGAACAAACAATCCTAAAATTTGTATGGAACCAGAAAAGACCCCAAACTGCCAAAAGAATGTTGAAAAAGAAAACCAAAGCTGGTGGCATCACAATTCCAGACCTCAAGATCTATAACAAAGCTGCAATCACAAGACAGTATAGTACTGGCATAAAAACAAACACATAGATCAATGAAACAGAATACAGAACCCAGAAATGGACCCTCAACTCTATGGTCAACTATTCTTCAACAAAGCAAAAAAAGAATATCCAATGGAAAAAAAGACAGTCTCTTCAACAAGTGGTGTTGGGAAAATTGGACAGCCACATGCAGAATGAAACTGGACCACTTTCTTACACCATACACACACACAAAAATCTCAAAATGGATGAAAGACCTAAATGTGAGATAGGAATCCATCAAAATCTTAGAGGACAACACAGGCAGCAACCTCTTTGACCTCGGCCACAGCAACTTCTTGTTAGACATGCCTCCAAAGGCAAGAGAAACAAAAGCAAAAACTAACTATTAGCACTTCATCAAGATAAAAAGCTTTTGCACAGCAAAGGAAGCAGTGAACAAAACTAAAAGGCAACCTACAGAAAGTGAGAAGATATTTGCAAATGTCTTACCAGAAAAAGGGCTAGTATCCAAAATCTATAAAGAATTTATCAAATTTGGGGCCCCTGGGTGGCTCACTCAGTTAAACATCTGCCTTTGGCTCAGGTCATGATTTCTGGATCCTGGGATTGAACCCCATATCAGGCTCCCTGCTCCACAGAGGGCCTGCTTCTCCCTCTCCCTCCCCCTGCCACTCCCCCTGCTTGTGCTCTCTCTCTCTCCCTCTGTGAAACAAATAAATAAAATCTTAAAAAGAAAAAAAAATTATCAAACTCAACACCCAAAAAAAACAAAAAAATTCAGTCAAGAAATGGGCAGAAGACATGAACAAACGTTTCTTCAAAGAAGACATACAAGTGGGCAACAAACACATGAAAAAATGCTAGACATTCAACATCACTAGGCATCAGGGAAATACAAATCAAAATCACAATGAGATACCATCTCACACTAGTCAGAATGGTTAAAATTAACAACTCGGGGAACAACAGATGTTGGTGAGGATGCGGAGAAAGGGGAACCCTCTTACACTGTTGGTGGGAATACAAACTGGTGCAGCCACTCTGGAAAACAGTATGGAGGTTCCTCAAAAAGTTAAAAATAGAGCTACCCTATGACCCAGCAATTGCACTACTAGATATTTATCCAAAGGATACATAGTGATTTGAAGGGGTACATGCACCCCAATGTTTATAGCGGCAATGTCCACAATAGCCAAAATATGAAAGAGCCCAGATGTCCACAGACAGATGAATGGATAAAGAAGTTGTGGTATATATATACAATGGAATATTAGTCAACCATCAAAAAGAAGAAATCTTACCACTTGCAACAACGTGGATGGAACTAAAGGGTATTATGCTGAGTGAAATAAGTCAGAGAAAGACAAATACCCTATGATTTCATTCATATGTGGAATTTAAGAAACAAAACAGATGAACATAGAGGAAGGGAAGGGAAATTAAAATAAGATGAAAATTGAGAAGGAGGCAAACCATAAGAGATGCTGAACTCTAGGAAACAAACTGAGAGTTGCTGAGGGGAGGTGGGTGGAGGATGGGGTAATTGGGTGATGGGCATTGAGGAGGGCACTTGATGTAATGAGCACTGGGTGTTATATGCAACTGATGAATCACTAAATTATACCTCTGAAACTAATTAAAAAAAAAGTCTATGCACTTTTTATTATACTACTGGTCCAATATTACTGAGTTTAGAATATGATCCAAAATAACTTTCTTAGAATTAATATATAATATAGATTATTTTTAAACCAAAAAGCAAATCTCTGAACTGTAATAATCATCTAGAAATTGTTTTTTCTACTATCATTGTAAAAACTGGCAGATTACAAAAATATTTTTATTCTGTTCTATACCACTTTTCTCTATATTAAATGGCCTATTTTTTTATGTTTCAGTCTGAAAACATTCTTGTCATTATTAATAGATCTGCTGTTTACAATATAAATCATAAATTGACCAGAGTTCTTTTACATATTTGTTTTGTACCTATTTTGATTATATCAGCATAAGAATAACACATTAAGATATTGCATGCATATATCAAAATAGTTTAATGCCTCAGCATTTCAATAACACAATATATCGATTTGAATTAAGAAGTACCATGTTTAAGTCACATAAAAAAAAAACTTGTAGGTACACTTTCAAACCAGAAGTTATTTTATAGATGGTTTGTGTAAAATAAATATTGGTCATAAAATTCAACATGACTTTTGCATAAAGAAATAGCCTTAAATTCAGAAACAACAAAGCAGGAAAACCTTTGCACCTTCACAGCAATGGGCCTTAGGAATTCTCACAGATTTTCCTTCATATTCTCCACCCCATCATATAATATAGAAATAGCTTTAAACAAACTATACCTGCAATCGTCATTGATATTATAGCTTGGACTTTGAAGTTAGGCATTATGGGTTTAAATCCCATCTCTGTCTTTATTTTGTATCTTTATTTTTTATAATGTACTTTATCTTTTTATATCCTACTCCTTGCCTCAACTTACTTTCTCTTTCCTCATTTTTATTACTTAAAAAAGTAATAAACTCTAATTTTGTAATTCACCATTTGGGGACAAAATAAAGGAAAAAAATACACATACACATGCATATATGTAGTCTGAATTTTCCTCTGCCTCATAAACTTTTGGGTATGTGATCCAAGATGAAGAATTAAAAGCAAATTGCATCAAATCCCAATCCATTGGTATCTCATAGACCACTGATTCTCAGGACCTTGTGGTCTTCTCCAAAGCTCCATGAATTCTCCAAGGCAGCCTTACCCAGTTCATGGATGAATATGCCCTGTGCAATTCCCAGATCCACTATGTAGTCCATATGACCTGCATGTTCTGTTTTCTGCCTCTCTATTCCCATGTTCTCTGCTACTCCAGAGTTTGACTGCTATCTTCATGGTGCCTGATAGCTTTGAAGTCATCTTAAAAGTAAGAAGTTGAATGGACCTCATCCTCTGTGAACATGATCTATGGGGGTCTTAGTGTTGAGTTATTTGGTCTCATCATTGCTATAAAGTTAATTTCCCCCATATAGATACATGTCATCATGAATATGGTAATGGGATAGATTGAGATATCATCAGCCTCCCTATGATCACAACCACAATTTCCTTCCAATTGGGAGAACTTATTGCTGAATGTAGTTTGCCCTGAAATTGTTCTCTATGGACTTAAAGCAAACTTTCAAGTAGGGAAACCTGCCATTCTGTATTTTAATATAGTTTCTGTATGTGCACCCCACCATTACTACTATAATCACTGAGTTTAGCAGACACCTTTGCATATGCCTAAACTCTGATTAAAAACACACATTTAGAGTTTTTATTTGGTTTTGTATTTTAATTCCAGTGAAATCTTCATCCACTTAAGTTAAAAGATACAAACAAATGTTTGGCGACGGTCTGGAGCAAAGGATTACTTTTCTCCAAAGAGTAGATGTAGATGTATCTAAATCTCAGTCGCATACCAATTTATATCTCTTCTAGAAAACCTTGAGCTGATAATTGATAATGTATATAAAATTCTGGCCATTAGAGTTAACATTTAATGGGCGGTCACAATCTGATTTTTGTCTCTTTGTTTCTAAGAAATTGAAGTTGCTTCAACTTATAAGGCACCTTTTCTGATTTTTACAGTTCTTTCAGTGATCCCTTATCATTATGCTCAAAAATAGTCAAATAGTTGTTTACTGAGTGAACAACAAAAACACTTGAGTAAAAGAGATAAATGGTATCTAAGAGAAGGACAAATAAAATTATACCAACTTGAAAATCTCACCATTTACTGCTATGTGCCTCATTTCCTAAGATGCGCAATGAAAACATTAAGATAGATGGTACATTTCTAAGATTTCTTATTTTTTATTTATTTACTTATTTGACACAGACATAGAGAGAGAGGGAACACAAGCGGGGGGGTGGGAGAGGGAGAAGCAGGCTTCCCGCGGAGCAGGGAGCCCGATGCGGGGCTCGATCCCAGGACCCTGGAATCATGACCAGAGCTGAAGGCAGATGCTTAATGACTGAGCCACCCAGGCACCCCTAAGATTTCTTATTTTTCACAAAATATTTCATCAATTAGATGCATATAGGTAAAATTTCAAATCCAAAGTTGAAGCAATGACTTCCAAAGCCTGACCAAAACTTAAAAAACAAAAATACATTTTTCAAATAATGACTTATTGTCATTAAAAAGATGAAATTGTCAATTACATGAAACCTCCACGCAGATTCTGATGTCACCAAGATGGTGACATAGGTTTTTCCCAACTTTGCTGCCTTTCGTAAGAAGAACTAACAACTCTTCAAGAACAAGACACCACTGAGAGAATCATAGAACATGGTGGAGAGGCTGAAGCACCCTTGCACCACAGAGACCAAGACTGAAATTTACACAAACCATCTATATGAGATACCACCTCACACTAACAACGAATTTTCTAGAAAAAAATACAGAAATAGATCTCATCTACAATAATATCAAAAATGATAAAATATTTAGGAATAAATTTACCTAAGGAAGTGAAAGAGCTCTACTATGGAAACTGTAAGACATTGATGAAAGAAACTGAAGACACAAATAAATGGAAAGGTATCCTGTGTTTATGTATTGGAAAATCTAATATTGCTAAAATGTCAGCACTACTAAAAGCCATCTATAGTTTCAATGCAATACCTATCAAGACTTCAATGACATTTTTTACAGAAATAGGAAAAAAAATTCCTAAAATTTATATGGAACCACAAAGGACCTCAAATTGCCAGAGAATTCCTGAGAAAGAAGAACAAAGCAGAGTGCATCACAGTTTCTGATTTCAAGCTATTCTATAAAGCTACAGTCATCAAAACAGTATGGTGCTAGCATATAAGCAGACAAATAAACCAGTAGAACAAGATCAAGAGCCCAGAAATAAACACAAGCATATACAGTCAACTTAAAATCGAAAAGGGAGCCAAGAATACTCAATGAAAAGCACAATCCCTTCAATAATTGGTGATGGATAATTGAATATTTACATCTAAAAAAATTAAACTGGGCCCATATCTTATACCACTCACAAAAATCAACTAGAAATGGATTAAAGGCTTAAATGTGAAACTTGAAACCATGAAACTCCTAGAAGAAACTTGCTAAAACAAAACATAGGAATAAAGTCCCTTGACAATAAATTTTTAGATATGACACATAAAGCACAAACAAAATAAAAAATAAACAGTAGGCTACATCAAACTAAAGCTTCTACACAGCAAAAGAAATGATTAGAGAAGCAAAAAGACAACAGAATGGGGAAAAATATTTGCAAACCATATATCTGATAAAGGACTAATATTCAAAATGCATAAAGAACTCATACAACTCAATAGCAAAAATAAAATAAAATAAAATAAAAAACAGGTAAAGGACCTGAATAGACATTTCTCCAAAAAAGATACATGAAGGGCCAAGAAGCACATGAAAAGATATTCAACATCACTAGTCCACGGAAATGCAAATTAAAACCACAATGAGATGTCATCTCATGCCTGTTAGAATGGCCATCATCAAAACGACAAGAGATAACAAATGTTGGCATGAATGTAGAGAAAAGGGAACTCTTGTACACTGTTGGTGGCAATATAAAATGGCACAGCTGCTATGGAAAACAATATGGAAGATCATCAAAAAATTAAAAATAGAACTACCTTATGGTCCAGCAATTCTACTTCTGGGAATATATCCAAAGGAAATAAAAACACTAAAACTAAGAAAGATACCCACACACCTATGTTCATAGCAGTATTATTTATAATAACCAACACATGAAAACATCAAGAGTAAATGGATAAAGAACTTTGGTATATATACAATGGAATATTATTCAGCCATAAAAAAAACAAGGAAAGCTTACCATTTGCAACAACATGCATGGACCTTGAAGGCATTATGCCAAGTGAAGTAAGTCAGAGAAAGACAAATACTGTGTGAGCTCACTTATATGTGCAATCTAAAAGTAATAACAATAAAATAAAACCACTAGAAAATGAGATTAGATGTTTGGTTACCAAAAGTGGAAGGTGGAGGAAGGGAGATCAGAGGAAGGTAATCAAAAGGTACAGACTTCCAGTGATAAGATAGATAATTCTAGAGATGTAATGTACAACATGATGACTATAGCTATCACTGACGTAGGACATACAGGAAGGTTGTTATAGGAGTTAATCCTAAGTGTTCTCATTCCAAGGAGATTTTTTTTTCCTTTTCCCTTTTCCTTTTTTCTCTTTTTATTCTATCTATATGACAGATGTTAGCTGAACCTATTGTGGTAATCATTTCATAATATATGTAAATCAAACTGTTATGCTATATTCCTTAAAAACAACAGTGTAATAAGGAACACAAAGTCTAGAAGAGCTCAGAGAAAAGAACTCCACTGTATTAAGTGTGAAGTGTTTATTCTTATTCATTAAAGAAGTTTCTCCCACAAAAACATCTACACAATATGCTAAGATTAAAAAAAAACTGTAAGTTCTGTTTGACTTTTAAAAATGAATTTTATTCTTCTTTTGCCAAACAAAACATCATATTTGCTTTGAAATAACATATTCTTTCATTTTAAATTATTCAGAAAGGCAGGATATATCTTTGGCATATTTTCATTATAAGTGTCCAAACAACTTTGTCTTATAAGAAATGTCATTTTCAAATTAACAATTATAAAAGATGAAGGGATTTAATATTTCCATCTCAAAATTGATTTAAATATGTTTTTTTAATGAAGACTTTGATATTATTTTATCAAGTTTCTTATGTGATCATGATCGCTTCATATAAGCTAATCACATTCCCATAGTCACAATAAATTTCATCGATCTTCTAGAGAGGGAGAAAAGTAATAAATACTATGACAACAAGAACATGTCTTAATATTCTTAGTAACCAGTCTCAGGCTGACATCAGAGGACTTTAGGTCTCAGGTCTTCTCACTGGCCTGCAGTAGTATCTGCAATTAATCTGATTTATTCTCTGTCATTACATGCTCAGATCAATCTACAGTTTATAGTCCTAATTGCATTACTCGGTTTAAAACTGTAAAGAAGAGTTACAAAGAGAAGCCAAATTATCATTTTTAGAAAACATCTGTGTGTTTATGGATAACAACTGGTGTTTTGAGTTACTCTACCTCTGTATAAATACTGTCTGTTTTTCAAATGAAGTCAAATATCTTTGGAAGCATATTTCACGTTGATTTCTCCTTTTCTGTAATCCTCCTGAATGTTATGATGGTATTTTAGTCTTTTTAAAAGCTGTCTAAAAATTCACACAATTAGTTATATTCCACTTTAAATACTATTATTGATTGACCTAAAATAGCACGACTGTTGATGTCAACAGTTATTAAAAGTTATCAGTGAACTGGTAATTAGGCTTTTTTTTTTTTAAATAAGTAGTTCCTGTTGTTGGCTAACTAAGAAATATAAACTTCTTTTACTAAAAATCTTGAATAACCTCTCTCCACAATCCTGTACCATGGAATAAATGATATTTCAGATGCCAAAGCCCGTACTTAGACAGTGGCCCTGGAAGAGTCTCAGATACTTTTTTAAATATTTTTAAGACTTTGAACTATGATAGTCTAGATTTTTCTTCATTTTCTATTTCTGATGGCCTCTTCCAGAAAAAAAACACCTATAGCTAAGTGATGTAAATACTTGCCCTGAAAGGAGGTGCTTAAACCTTCCTGGTTTCTGCACGGAAGGCAGAATGATGTCTGTTTTATTATAGTCTATCTGATGTCCATTATCCAACATCCATGATGTTTTTTGTTTTGTTTTGTTTTGTTTTTGTTTTTTGGGTTTTTTGTTGTTGTTTTGTTTTGTTTTGTTGCTTGTTTGTTTTGAGCTATAAATTCTTCATTTTTCATTGTTATTCCTTATCCCTAACTCTGTGAGTAAATAAAGAATAGCTATAAGACAAAGAAAATATAGTTGCATAATACCTTTACATGAGGTCAATCATTGGAGAATACAAGGGCTGGGCAACCAGACTTTTTGTTTAGATTTTATTCAACATTCATTCATTCATTCCCCTATTTTATATTGAAATGTCTGCCACACCAGACAAAATGCTAGATGCTAAAGATTTAAGAGTGAATGACAAATTGAGTCTTGAGGCATACAATTATGATTACAAATCATCAAAATACATTATGACTAATGATGTAAAGATCAATGCTTAAAATGATACTGAACTAGAGTGGAAAGAGCCATATATACTTTTAAGGGAAAACTTCATGAGGAAGGAAGATCTTGAGCTGAGTATTTTTAAAGGACATTTTGTGTATTTTGTAATCATAAAAATAAGCAAAACTTAGTACAAAATTGGAAAATATAGAAATGTAAGAAGGAATAAGAAATATAATCTTTAACAGTTTGATGTATTTCACCCTATGTTTTCAAAGCAAACAGGTTTTATTTTTTGAATAGCAAAATTCATGTTGTATATAAAATATTTTAAAATAAAACTAGGCCATAAGTAAGTTCTCTCTTTGTATAGTTTTATAGTTTATCATTTTTTATAGTTTATCATTTTCTCAGAATTTTTTAAATCAAGGAGCAATTCCTATATGTCATATGAAATGTCAGAAAGCATCCTGGAAAAATGACAATCTTGTGAAGACTTTCTAATGCTACAGTAATCTGTTTTTTCTTGGTTTTGTTTTCTACATTTCATATGACATGTGGTAGCATATTTTATATAAAATCTCCCCATAATTTATTGATTTCCAAAAATTTGTCTATTTTAAATTATTCAGGAATATATTTTTCACATTTGGGATTATTTCTCAGGACTGTATTCCACAATGTAGAATTACTGGGCCACAGGTAAATAGGCACATGCCATACAAATAGAACCGTGGGTGGTACAAGGGGCAGAAGAGGAAATGCATGCATCCCAGGGAGAGGAGAGTACATGCCTAAGTTACAGAGCTTCTGTTCTGTACCTTCCAGAGAAGCTAGGGTACAGCCCTATTTTTGATTGAGAGTCTCAGAATGAGCCCTCCTCCAGAACCAAAATGTGTTTCATTCTGTACAAGAGTATAAAATCACATTACAAGTGTTGGGAACTGTTGCATCTTCTTCAGACAATAGCACCGTAATTACTGATAGTTATTAGCAGCCTGAGCTGCTGAAAATGACCTATAAGCACAGCTGCAGTAATAGGAATACATAAAAATGTTCTGCTGATTACAAGAAGGCAAGAATTTTCTCTATAGCCTCAAATAATGAGGAATAGTCAGGTGGCCTAATTAAGGTCACAGAAAATGATATAATTTCTAAGGTCTCACCAACTCTAAAATTCCGTGTAGTAATAGTATCATCTAATGGTTCCCCCACTACAGTTCTGCTGGACACCTGGCCTGTATACTTTCACCTCAAATTCTTTTGTGAAATGAGGTTGAGTATGTATAATAGATAGATAATAGATAGATAGATAGATAGATGATAGATAGATGATAGATAGATAGATAGATAGATGATAGATGATAGATAGATGATAGATAGATAGATAGATGATAGATGATAGATAGATAATAGATAGATAGATAGATAGATAGATGATAGATAGATGATAGATAGATAGATAGATGATAGATGATAGATAATAGATAATAGATAATAGATAGATAGATAGATAGATGATAGATGATAGATAGATAGATAGATGATAGATGCTAGATAATAGATAGATAGATGATAGATAGATAGATGATAGATAGGTGGATACCATTCTATGAGCAGATGTGGTTTTTGAAATATTTTTATAATACATGTTTCTTCTAAAGAAAGGGGAAAATAATTAGTTAGAACAATCAGTTCAGAGCACCAGTATATAAATTCTAAAATCATGCTGTTTTTATTTCCCTAGAACTTAAATGAGAGCTGGTAGCTTCCAAGAAGCCTGTAGCTGTGATAAAGGATTGATTCATTATTTTTTTTTTATGCAGTTCACACTTTATTTGCTAAATGGTGAACTGGGGAATAGTGACTACACTGAAGCAAATAGTTCTCATCTCACCCCATAGACAATGCTTCCCCATTACCCCAGCACGGATTTGTATTAAGGAGTTTAATGAACAGAAGCTTCTATACATGGCATACAGTTATCAGGGAGTACAGACTGCATATGGATGCTGGCAAGCTGTCAGGCAGCCCTCTATCCTTAAATGCCCTCAAAGGAACCCTGTTGTTCAAGTTTCTCAGTTTCCAAGATTTCCTGCAACTTCAATTAAGACATCCTCTGAAACCTACTCTGTTAGAGTTTCTGATAAAATCATTTCCATAGAAACAGGGTGACCATTTACCCTGCCCAATTATTGTCCTGGAATAATTATTAATAGTGCCCAGCTTCATTAAAAAATTTGGATCATAAATTGTATGTTCATCCTGCATATAAATGATCCTCACAAATTGAGAAGAAATTCTGTAAGATAATGGACTGAGAAGTGTGGAGGCCACCCCATACACTCTATACATAAAGAAATGGTCAGTAAAATGTAAAGAATTAAAGTGCATAGTGACTTCAAAACAAAAAAGCAAAATATCTAAGTGTCAAAAAGAGAAAAAAGAAAAAAACAACTCACAGTCTTCAAGGTAAATAAGAATTGAAACTCCATGGCTGGCCACCAAGCCCCTAGAGCCAGATATAAATCTAAGAACAGGGGTTTTGATGCCTGCAATGAAATAGAGTTTGGTATCCAGGATCCAGGATGAAGCTTCTTTCATTGAAATGAAACCTGGAAAAAAGTTGACTTGCTCACATATGGTAACTGGAAAATTTCTACTAACTGGTGCAAAACTTTGGCACACAGGCCATGTATGGGAAAAACACAGCATTTTTAGGATGTGTGCATGGGTACTACATTTACAATGCTCATGTGGGACAGAAAACCCAGGAAATAAATGTAAAACTTTGTATCTAATTGACTTCACACAGCCAGACGGAACTATGAAAACTGCCCCTATCAAAAGATCCCCACAGCTCAAAGGATGTGTCATTTTCAGAGGATAATTTTCATATAAACTGAGGTCAAAAACAAATGTCACAAAAATTTCCACAAGTCCAACACCAAGAAAGATTGATTAGAGACCCAACAAAGAAGACAACTGAACTGAGAAACTCAGTGAGGAATTCAAAAGAATCTCCGTAAGTATATGTAAACTGTTCAGAAAGATACAGTAATCCCAAACACAAAGCAAGAGGACACAGAAAAAGATTGTTACAAAAGAAAGAAGCATAACTCCTAGAATTTTTTTTAAATTGTGGAAATTATTAAAAGTCAGAAAAGAAGAGAAAAAGTTGATTAGACATGGCTGAAGAGATAATGAATTGATGAAGGCAGACAGGAAAAACTAGATTTTTCTTTCCAGTGGAATGTGAAAACTTATAGAAAAAGTTACATAGGATTCAAAGGGAAATAGATTTGGATTTGAATCTTGACTTCACTTGTCTATGACCTTCAGAAAGTCACCTACTATGTATTTCAGTTTCCTCTTTTGTGAATTTAGAATAATGATGTATATATTATCATGTTTTTATAAAGGTTAAATAAAGGTTAAATAAAATATGTATAAATCATACAATGCTTGTTGAGCACCTATTAGCTACACAAAAAGGGCTTTTTGCTCTTTTGTTTTTTTGTTTTTTGTTTTACTTTCTCCCTTCTCTTTTTAACAGCTCCTCACTGGATTATTTTCTGAATACTGGTAAATAAAACATTTACAATATAATGAATATTTACTATGCACACTGTACTTTACATTCACTTAATAATTAAACTCTATAACTTTGTATCATAGAAAGAAATTCAGTTTATAGAACAAAAATGTGAGACAGAATAATATAAATGCTCAGGTCACAGTAGACAACAGAGACAGATATTTGACCCAAGACTCAAACCACATTTTATTAACTCCTGATTTTTTGACATTTGTCTTTCGGGAACCAAGAAAGATAATCAATCAATCAGTCAATCAATCAATTTCAGCTTGTATAGCCTGGGCAGAGAAAAGTTACCAAGAGCATTGTATAATTTCAGAGATTCTAAAGCAAGCTAGTGCATAGAACCAGATTTCATAAATTCCATGAGCTTTCTTAGTTCCATTACTAACCTCATCCTTCTCCTAAGGACATGCAGCCAGAGATACTAAATGTGAAGGAACAGCTTTAAATTAAAGGTGGATTTCTTTTTTTTTTTTTAACCAATGAATAAAGGGATGGGTTGGGCCAATAATTATATGTTTTATAGTTCTTTTGATACCTGTGATAAGGAGGAGTTTTATATTTTATGTTCAAAAAGGACAGCATTTTACAAAATAAAGTGAAGTAGCCCTTCATCACATAGGCTATTTTAAAGGAAAAGCAAGTCTTTGTTCCTTTGATTAAAAAAAAAATGAATCCCTAAATACAACACTTTTTTGTTGTTGTTGAGAAAGAGAGCATGTGCAGGAGTGGAGGTGGGGGGTTGCGGGGAGGGGCAGAGAGGAGAGAGAATCCTAATCAGTCTCCATACTTGGTGTGCCAGATATAAATCTAAGAACAGGGGTTTTGGAGATGGGTTTTGGGTTTTGTGTCCAGGGCTCCATCTCACAAACAGGAGATCATAGCCTAAGCTGAAACCAAGAGGCGGCTTAACCTACTGAGCCACACAAGCACCCCCCTAAGTACAACACTTCTTATGTTACCATTTCTAGGAAAGAAAAAATGAAAGTATTTAACTCATTTTTTGAAAATTCAAGAGGAAAATAAGGAAGTTAATAGAGTGTGCTCCATAAAAAAGCACAATCTATGTCTTTTTAGTCCCAAGAACCCTAACAGTGTGTGGTGCATGATAGACATTCAATAAAATTTTATTAAATTACGTCAAAGTAAGATTTTGCTCAATTTGTTTGGAGGTTCTTTAAATTCAATTCCCCCCAACTGTTTAAAATAGATACTTAATTTTTGTCTTCTAATTTTAGTATTACCTCATAGTAACATCGGAGTATATATTCCATCTGTACTATAAATAGTTCTGATATGTAAAATTGTCAATTCATTTTGCCAGGGATCAGCAACATGAGTGAGTTTTGGGAATGATTTGTAAACATCATCCTAATTGCAATTGTGCTAATATTTATGTATCTACTATTCATTGCTTTCAAAGGAAGCACTAGACTGAGAACTTCAGATATATGAGAAAATGGTTTTTAGAACTTTCATTAATAAATTGATCAAAATAGTTTCTCTTACCAGGAATATGCTCAAGATTTGTTTCTGTTTTGGGAAGGTTACCTAGAAACTGGTAAATGTAATCATTTAGTATAGCCTTTATGCTTCTGATTCGGGATATTACATTTTATGATTTCATTTATTTCTTCAATGAATAAATCCCTAACAAATGTTGTCTATATGTGAGGCACTGGGTCAGACGCTAGAAATATAAGACAGATAAGACCTGGTCCCCATCCCAAACTAGAAGTCTACTGTTGATTGTGTGACAAATAAGGAAACAAGTCTCTAAATAGAATAGGGTCTACACTATCATATGGATTAGCACAGGGTGCTCTCCAAGTCTTGGAGGGACTCATGAAGATATCCTGAGAGAAGAGACATTTAAATCTAGGAGTAAACCCTGGAGATAAACAATGTGAGTAAGCTGATTGTATAAAGAAAAGGAGGAGCAAATAACACACACATACACACATGCGTGGGAGCTCAACTATGGCAGGTGCACAGCTTTCATAGAAGCTCAAGAGGGCAGTGCCAGCCATGTCAAGAAGATCCTTTTCATGACACTATAGAGTTGGACCATTATAGTTTCAGAACAACTAGGAAACATTAAATCCATTAGGTAGATGTGATAGTCTGTTTTATGCATCAACTTGGCTATAGTCCCCAGTTATTCATTCAAACACTAACCTAGGTGTTGCTAGGAAAGTATTTTATAGATGTGGTTGAAACCAATAATCAGTTTATTTTAAGTAAGGAGGTTATCCCAGATAATCCAGGTGGGCCAGCTTCGATCAGTTGAAAGGCCTTAGAAGCAGAATAGAGTCTTCTCCAAACAAGTAGAAATTCCACCTGTGGGCAGACGCTTCAGCTCATGCCTCACTAACTGTGGGTTTAGTGTAAAGACAGAAGGAAGCAAAAAAGAGTAAGAAGCCAGTCAGCCACAGACAGTACCATGGAGAGTTGGAATGTCTTTCAGCATGCAGCATAATGGTGGCATTTAATTTTTTTAATTTTTAATTTTTTAAAGATTTTATTTATTTATTTGACAGAGACACAGCGAGAGAGGGAACACAAGCAGGGGGAGTGGGAGAGGGAGAAGCAGGCTTCCCGCCGAGCAGGGAGCCCGATGCGGGGCTCCATCCCTGACCCCAGGACCATGACCTGAGCTGAAGGCAGACGCTTAACAACTGAGCCACCCAGGCACCCGGCACTTTAATTTTTATTAACAACTTCCCCCCAATAACGGGCATCCCTGCTGCCCATTCTAGTGTTCCACCATAAGGATGACCAGTCACTGGCTTTACTTCTGATGTTAATGATGGCCTCTCCTTTTAAGCTTCTCAAGAGAGCATCACCAGTCAAGGTGATGGCCTTTCAGGGAGGCTAAAGGCTTTTCTATGCCCCTGACTTCCTGTCATGTCAGCTCCCCTTCCTCTAGCCCCTCTTATGTTGTAGCCAAGAGGAAAAGTAAGAACCTTCATGGCCATCACTGAAGACAGAGACTGGGTTTTCTGGACTTTCTATGACTGAAACTTTTAAAGAAGTAAAATATTAGCTTAATTTGATGGGGGTCCACCATCTTTCTTGATCCATGAGGCTCATAATGTAGCATAGCCAGCTCACTCTATTTTTCTTCTTCTAGCTCTTTTCCTCCATTCTTAATGAGTAGTAAAGAGGCCCAGAATTGCCCCTAATTCAAGAATTTTTTCTTCAGGGCACCTGGATGGCTCAGTCAGTTAAGCTTCTGCCTTTGGCTCAGGTCATGATCTTGGGGTCCTGCGATCGAGTCCTGCGTTGGGCTCTCTGCTCAGCAGGGAGTCTGCTTCTCCCTCTCCCTCAGCCCCTCCCCCTGGCTCAGGCTCTCTCTCTCTCTCTCAAATAAATAAATAAAATCTTTTTAAAAAAGAGAGAATTTTTTCTTCATGCCTCTTTTGAAGGGCTGCTCCTCTCCCATGTGACCACACTTGTAGTTATTGGGTTAACCTATGAAGGTGTGGATTCCTGGGCCAGCTGTGGTATGGATATTGAAGCAAATATGCTCTTCCTCTATAAATATCTAACACTACTGAACAATCGCTATGTGGCAGGCATTAGGCATGCCGGCTAAATGCTTTACTTGTATCTTCTCATTTAATCTTCATGGCAACCCTGTGAAGTAGAGATTCTAATTATTCTCATGGCAGGGGAAGGATGGTGCTTAGTTTGAGGTTACTTGAGCTTGCTTAGGAGCAGAAAAATGAAAACCTCCATGTGGTCTACCCTAGCTCCTTTCAGATACTTAGAACAAAATCACTAGCTAATAATGAAGAGTGATTTTACTTTTATTTTCTTGTGTATGTTTCAGAACTTCATAAAGAGAAATAAATGCTCAGGAACTCCAGTTGAGTGGTTCTACAGAGCCTGCTCAAATACCTTTGTGGTGGCACCCCTTCACTGATTTTTTAGCTTACTATTTCTAGCAACTGACAAACTCACATTGAAAGGAACAGAACAGAAGTTGGATGTTGAGATGAAGATATAAAGCTCCTGCCTGCGCATCAACTTAGCAGCCTTTCTGTTCCCCTGATTCTCTGGACTCTTCATGTAATAAGGATATTTTCCAGAGGAACCTGGGACAGCTTTTCAACTTTGCATCTGATATGTATTTTAGCCACAGATCTTTGAACATGCTGAGTTTATATGGGCATGCCCTGTGTCTTTCTGAATGTATTAGCAAATGCTCTGCATGGAATGTGGATATCTCTCTTTTAAGATTGAACTGACCTTCATTATCGCTAAGGAGTTAGAACATATTCCAAAACATAATGATGAAGATGGCTTCTTGTGTATGTTATGGCAAAATTCTATTATTTTGGATAGAAAAACTATTAAAAATTGAATGCTAGTGGCTTGGCTCCATTTACTAGTATGCCACATCTTTCTGCTTAAGTTGTCTTTTTAAAGTGTCTTCTGCAATTCCACTTGGAACAGCAGGTTGTTTCAGTAGGCTTTCAGAGTGTCATGAGCTCCTCTATGGTAGATGTGTGTGCTTGGTGTTCTACCAGCCATGGAGAAAAACTAAGAAGATAGAGAGGAAGATATCACTACCCAAGTGGTGCACTCAAGCTGGCTCCTATAGGCATGGGAAAACTGATAGTCAAATTTTTGCAGGAATTTTGCAAACTAGTTGTTAAAATAGCTATTATTACAATTTAAGTCATATATATTCAAAATTAAAAAAGATATTAAAAACAAAGGTAATAAATATTCCAAACCATCATTTACTAATTATTTCATCACATTTTACTAATATCTATTCTCTTGATATCATCTATATCCATTGTCTCTACAAGTTGGAAATGTACCATATAAGGGTGTACCACTATGCATCTCTTCCCCCAATCAGGCCAATTACAACTAGTGGTTCACAAATTTTCATATGAGTCAAAAGTACCTGAAGGGTTTTGGTTTCTTGTCTGTACAGAGATCACTGGGCATCTGAACAAGAGTTTCTGATTGACTTGATCCGAGAGAGGACATGAAAATGTGTGCTTTTAATAGGTTCCCAGGTGCTGTTGCTGTTGCTTCTAAGATGGTCTTTTGAGAAGTATCAGTCTAAACAAACCCAGGAGATAATCATCATTGTCTCCATTTAAAGTTGAAGAAACAAATTTAGGGAGATCAGGCATCACATTCATTTCCACCTAATAAATAGGTGTACTAATTAGTTAAGTCTTAACCATATATTTTCATACCACAGCTGATTCTTGACCACAGTAATACTCTAACACAGAAAACAAGTTATTCATACAGCTAGTCATCCAGACAATAGTAAAATGTCAGTGTGACATTTTCATCACACAGAGACACAATTCATATGCTTATCTGTAAATAAAGTTTATAGCCATTTAATTTGTCATTTATTGTGCCACCCCTCTATGTTAGATGTTTTACACATATTGTAAGAGCCCTGAAATTCTGCTATTTCTCTCCTAAATGAGGAAACCAAGGCACATAGATGTTCATGACTGCCCAAAACATGTGTCATATGATTATTGTCCCAAGATTAAAAACTATTTTTACATTGACCTGCCACAAAGTCTAACTTATTTTTATTTTATCACAAAATAATTCAAGCCCAAATACAGAATAAAATACATGATCAGTAACTCAAAAGGACTTCCATCTTTGTTGGGCTACTACCAGCTTTAGTGAGTAGCCCCTGCCCTTCTATCTTCTTCCATGGGATCACCATGTTATTTCTCAGCCTTTTTTTTTTTTAATATGTCTGTGAATTTTTTCTTACAATCATGAACTGACAGTTCAGTGATTTTCTAGCAGTGCTCAACAATGAGGCCTCCGCACAATCAAGCATTATTTAAATGACCGGGGAAAAAAACATGTGGCATATAATTCAAGTTTTCTTTTACCACTCAGGCTAATCGTATCTCAACCTTCAATCAGATGCCAGACATCAAAGACCAAAAGTGTGTGGGGATGGTTTCCTTTTTAAAGAAAAGGACAAGGCTTAAAAGGACAAGCCACAGAAAAAAGAAAGAAAAATTAACACGGATGCAAAACAGAGGCTGTTTGTTTCATATATTACTAATTCAAATGGGGAATATTAAATGGTGAGATAGCCATGTATTCAGGACTACAGAAAGCACTGAGCAGACAGAGATGAACAAAGTGATAACACTGACCTGTAAGTTACAATCTCATAGGTCTGACAAGCCAGAGTCTCTGAATACCACACCAGTCAGAATCAGATACATGGAGCTATACGAAATGGGGCTGAAAATTAACATAGTTTACCAAGATAGTAAAAATATGTATGGGCTTGTATTTTTTTAATTTACTTTTTAAATTTTATTTATTTGTTTGACAGGGGCGGGGGGGAGAGAGAGAGAGAGAGCCCAAGCGGGGGGGGGGGGGCAGCAGGAAGAGGGAGGGAGAAGCAGGCTCCAGAGGAGCAGGGAGCCCAATGTGGGGCTCGATCCCAGGACCTTGGGATCAAACCCCAAGCCGAAAGCAGAAGCCCAACTGACTGAGCCACCCAGGTGCCCTGTGGGTTTGTATTTTTTGAACTCTTATTGCTCAGTTTTCTTTTAAAAAAAATTATGAGAGGTATGTAATATTGTGATCCATAATTAGAAATACATATTTGGTCCTCTTCCCATTCCTAGCACAGAGCTCCTAAAACCATTGGAATTTCTTAAATGATGAGAGTGATAAAAGTTATCTTTTGTGGGCGCCTGGGTGGCTCAGTTGGTTAAGCGACTGCCTTCGGCTCAGGTCATGATCCTGGAGTCCTGGGATCGAGTCCCACGTCAGGCTCCCTGCTCAGCAGGGAGTCTGCTTCTCTCTCTGACCCTCCCCCCTCTCATGCTCTCTATCTCATTCTCTCTCTCAAATAAATAAATAAAATCTTTTAAAAAAAATTTTTTTAGGGGCGCCTGGGTGGCTCAGTTGGTTAAGCGACTGCCTTTGGCTCAGGTCATGATCCTGGAGTCCCAGGATCGAGTCCCGCATCGGGCTCCCTGCTCGGCAGGGGGTCTGCTTCTCCCTCTGACCCTCCCCCCTCTCATGTGCTGTTTCTCTCTCATTCTCTCTGTCTCAAATAAATAAATAAAATCTTTAAAAAAAAAAAATTTTTTTAAAGTTATCTTTTGTTATATTAATGAGGTGACTTTCAGAAAGCACCTAAGGTTAAGGGCCGGTTGCCAGGTGACCCAACTTTGTCATTAGAGGGTAGGAAATTTCAATTCCAGCCTTCTCCACCCCTTTGTCATTTGCCAATGGCCAGTGACTTAATCAGCCATGCCTATGTAATGAAATCTCCATAAAGCCCAGAAAGATGGGGTTCAGAAAGCTTCCAGGTTGGTGAATATGTGGAGACACAAATAGAGTGGGAGAGTGATGCCCTCATAGAGGGCAGGGAAGCTCTTCACCTTTTCCCCATTCCTTGCTCTATGCATCGCTGCTACCTGACTATTTCTGAGTTATATCCTTTTACAATAAACTGGTAATCTGGTAAGGAATGAGGAAATCAAGGCACATAGATGTTCATGACTGCCCAAAACATGTGTCATATGATTATTGTCCCAAGATTAAAAACTATTTTTACATTGACCTGCCACAAAGTCTAACTTATTTTTATTTTATCACAAAATAATTCAAGCCCAAATACAGAATAAAATACATGATCAGTAACTCAAAAGGACTTCCATCTTTGTTGGGCTAAGTTCTGTGAGCCACTCTAGCAAATTAATCAAACCCAAGGAAGGAGTTGTGGAAACCTCTGATTTTGTAGCCAGTCTGTCAACTCAGGTGACAACATGTACTTGAGACTGGTGTGTGAAGAAGGGGTGGGGGCAGGAAGTCTTGTGGGTCCAAGCCCTTTACCTATGGGATCTGATGCTGTCTCCCAGTAGAAGTGTCAGGTTTGAGTCAAACTGTAGGAAACCCAGATTGTGTCTAAAAACTGCTTGGTGATATATGGGGAAGCCCTTCTACTATAATTGGGTGCAGAATCATTAATTGGTGTCATTCTCAGGACATAAGAGAAGCTGGCACATGGAGATGACAAGTATGAGTCCAGGGATGATAGAAAAGCCTTATTTTGCCTGAGCAGTGATCTTAAAACTTTGATCATGCCACTTATGCACTTCTGCCTTACTTATTACTGCCTATGCTCACATTTATTTAATATATCCTATATTGCTACTTTTTAATTTAAAAAGCATTTAAAAGGAAACATTGTGTCACTAAAATGAATTGAATCACAGTATGTCTCCACATCAATAGAAAAGCACTCCTAAAAATAAACACCATAAGAATTGGATGGAATAAAATGATTTCCAAAAGGCTCCCACATCCCAGCCTCTGGTGATGGTCAGGTTCACACCCTCCTCCGTCCTCCCACCCCACTTATCTGTTTTATGAAACTGAAAAATGACATTTGAAATTATGTTCCATGTCAAATGTTGTTTCTTGCTAGTAAAGCTGCTTGAAACCAACCGTTCTCTTCTCATACTTCTTCTACAATGCAGTGAACTTCCCACAAGTATCTTCGGTACCACCAGCAACTCCATTTTTCAGAGCATTGAGCTGGAATATTAGGTATGTGGATCAGGACTAGGAATCTCCTAAAATGAGCCTCAAAATGATGTACAGGCCAAATTGTCCATGGCTTTCAACTTCTCATTAAAGATAAATCATCAGGTGTTTGCTTGTAAATATCCTCAATTAATCTCCACTTTGTTTCTATATATATAAACAAATGTGTGTGTGTGTATATACTCATTTACACACACACATATATATATACAAGTGTATATATATGTATATATATATGCACAAGTTTTCTTTAAGAAGTATAATCAACTGTGTGTGCACATGAACTTTACATTACATATGTATTATTTATATATTATATATATAGTTTTTTTTAAACCATTCACTCTAGTGATTCATCACTTACATAAACACCCAGTGCCTTTTTAATTTCTTGTCTTTTTGATGATAGCTATCCTAACAGGTGTGAGGTGATACTGCATTGTGGTCGTGATTTGCATTTCCCTGATGATGAGTGATGTTAAGCATCTTCTCATGTGTCTGTTGGCCATCTGTATGTCTTCTTTGGAGAAATGTCTCTTCAGGTCTTCTGCCTGTTTTTAAATCAAATTGTTTTTTTTTTTTTATTGAGTTATATGAGTTCTTTACATATTTTGTGAATGTTAAGCCCTTAGCAGATACAGCATTTGCCTCTATCTTCTCCCATCAGGTAGGCTGCCTTTTTGTTTTGTTGATGGTTTCCTTTGCTGTGTACAAGCTTTTTAGTTTGATATAGTCCCATTTGTTTATTTTTTGTTTTTGTTGCCCTTGCCTGAGTAGAAGATCCAAAAAATATTGTTAAGACTGATTTCAGAGAGCTTACTGCCTACGTTTTCCTCTCAGAGTGTTACATTTAAGTCTTCAATCCATTTTGAGTTTATTTTTGTATATGGTTTAAGAAAGTGGTCAAGTTTCATTCTTTTGTATGTAGCTGTCCAGTTTTCCCAGCACCATTTATTGAAGAGACTTGTCTTTTCCTCAGCGTATATTCCTGCTTCCTTTGTTGTAGATTAATTGACTATATAAGTGCTGGTCTATTTCTGGGCTCTGTAGATCATCATCTGAAAACACATATCAGTATCTTTTGACGTGAGCACATCATTGTCATTTAGTAAACGATTGGATTAAGTCAATGTTTTTACTAATCTTTGAGGAAAACTGTCCTCTACAGAAAAACATTTTTATAAACTGATGTGATCGATTAATTAGCCTTTGCTACATAAAAAATATGTCCCCATTTTGTCCAAGAAAAGAATACTTCAGATTCCTTGAATTGATATGCAGGAAGAATTTTTCTCATCTCCAAGTTCAGTTTCTACAAATGAGGTGCAAAATTATGAAAAAGTGAGAAATCTGAGTTAAGTTTTCTTGCCATTAAGATTTGGTATATTTTCTTTAATGTCAACTGATTAAGTAATGCAGAAATAGCACAATATGAGAAGTTTCCTCTAAGAGGTATAATCAACCGTGTGTTTGCAAATGAACTTTACAGCTGACTACACTCTACAGTCCCTAGAATTTCAGATCTTTAGTTTTATTCAAATTGCCTATGAAGTGTTTAGGTGATGGATGTGTCTGGGGCATTTCAACCAGTCTTCCAGGCTCCATCTGCCAGGCCATCTGGATTCTGCATCCACAGAGAACTACTTGGTGAATGATACAGACTACAACTTAAAGAAAGAAAAGAAAGAGAGAAAGAAGAAAGAAAGAAAGAAAGAAAGAAAGAAAGAAAGAAAGAAAGAAAGAAAGAAAGAAAGAAAGAAAGAAAGAAAGAAATAAAGAAAGAAAGAAAGAAAGAAAGAAAAAGAAAGAAAAAGAAAGATAAAATAGTAAATTGTACCCTAAACACAAGCAGAACTAAAATCATTTTTGTGCAGTCTTCAATAAAAGGAAAAAATTAACAAGTAGGCTAAGAGAAATACATTCCCTTTTTTTCCCCATCAATCACATGAATTACAATAACTGCCTGACCTTTTTCCATAAGATGTTTAAATGGCAGCTGTTACGGCTACAGTGTACCATTTGATCAAAAGCTCTTGAGGACAATAGTTTGTTTTGCAAAGGTCACGTTCCTTATATACTTGTGAATGTGTTCAAAAGGTTTACTAACTAAATATACAAGATTTTCATTGAGAATAAATTATGTAACAGCTTTCAAATTAAATTTAAGCCATGAAATCTACAGGGAATACTTTCAGAACTTTGAAAATCCATCTCATGGTTTGTGAAGAATACTCTTTTAAAACAAGTTAACTTGAATTGATAGGAAATATAGGGTTTTTTATTAAATGATTTATTAAAATGATTTATGTAGAAAAAAGATACTTTTTAAATTTTACATCATACCTAACATTTAAAGAGTGGAATTACTTTAATATAAGAATGTGCATCTACTTCTGGCAGAAAATAAGAAAGGAGATATTAGAGTCTTCTCATCATTTTTTTTTAAGATTTTATTTATTTATTTAATTGACAGAGAGAGAGAGGGACAGCGAGAGAGGGAACACAAGCAGGGGGAGTGGGAGAGGGAGAAGCAGGCTTCCCGCGGAGCAGGGAGCCTGATGTGGGGCTCGATCCCAGGACCCTGTGATCGTGACCCGAGCCAAAGGCAGTCGCTTAACCAACTGAGCCACCCAGGTGCCCCTCTTCTCATCATTTTTAAGACTTTATTTATTTATTTATTTGAGAGAGAGCGAGCATGAGTGGGGGGAGAGGCAGAGGGAGACAGAGAAGCAGACCCCCACTGAATGTGGAGCCCAACACAGGGCTTCTCATGGGGCTACACATGGGGCTTAAGCCTAAGAGCCTGAGATCATGACCCCAGCGCCCCTCATCATGTTTTTAAGAGCAGCCTCTTCTTAATTTCTATCCTGACAAGGAAACCCCAAAACTGATAGCTTATGTCACCATTAGAATAATAAAGTCCAAAATAAATTGTGTAAGTAACACTAACTAATTGGTCTTTGTAAAAACTAGTTTTTGTTTTATTTTATTTTGCCAGGTGTATGGAGGTATAACTTTTATATGATAAAAAACTTCCTTTTGAAGTATACAATTTGGAAAGTTTTGACAAATATATGGTCATGTAATAACCACAGCAATCCATGTAGAAGTTATTTTTGTCAACCTGTAAGTTTCCCTTCTGCCCCTTTGCAGTCAATTCTCTCTCCCCACACTAGCCTTTTGACTTTTTATTTATGTTTTCTATAGTTTTGCCTTTTATAAAATGTCATAAAATGGAAACTTTCCATGTAATCCTTTGTGCCCAGCTATTTTCAATATGTTTCAATAGTACATTTCTTTTTATTGCTGAGCACTATTTCTCCAAATTAGATGCACACAAATTGTGTCTGCATTCACCACTTGGACATTTGGATAGTTTCTAGTTTGGGGTGATTAGTTGCCATAGACATTTGCACACAAGTCTTTGGTCATAATTATCAAGGAACACGATTGCTGCAACATATGGAAAGTATACATTTTTTAATTTTATTTTATTATGTTATGTTAATCACCATATATTACATCATTAGTTTTTGATGTAGTGTTCCATGATTCATTGTTAGCGTATAACACCCAGTGCTCCATTCAATACATGCCCTCTTTAATACCCATCACCAGGCTAACCCATCCCACCACCCCCCTCCCCTCTAGAACCCTGTTTGTTTCTCAGAGTCCATAGTCCCTCATGGTCCATCTCCCCTTCTGATTTTCCCCTTTCATTTTTCCCTTCCTGCTATCTTCTTCTTTTTTTTTTTTAACATAAAATGTATTATTTGTTTCAGAGGTACAGGTCTGTGATTCACAGTCTTACACAATTCACAGTGCTCACCATAGCACATACCCTCCCCAATGTCTATCACCCAATAAGTATACATTTAACCTTATAAGAAACTGCCAAATTCTTTCTCAGTGTGACTGGACCACTTTGTATTCTTGCCTACAATTCATGAAAGTTCCAGTGGCACCTACATCCTCATGAGCATGTGGTATTCTCACTACTTTCAAATTTTAACTATTCTACCAGTGTATATGTAATGTATAACACCAGTTAAAATCCCAGGATTTTTTTTAGTAATTGGCAAGTTTATTCTGAATTTTATAGAAATGTGAAACACTAGAATTGCCAAAACATAAGTAAAAAGTCAAAAAGCTGGTGTGGGGAGAGAGAATTGACCATGAAAAAATACCATTAAAAATATTTTTAAAATATTTTTCTTAGAGGATAAAGTAAAACATTTGGAAGAAACTCTAGATCAAGATATAATTTTTAGTATATTACAAAAAACTTAGCCTAGAAAACAAATTATTAAAAAAGATTTTGTATTAATATATCACGTAATTATCCATAAACACAATGAAGACACTGTTACTATATTTTTAGTAAAGATTTTAAAATGATGCTTTTTATGCTTTCTGTTTATTTTCTTTTTGTCTTTGATAGATTTTAAATTAGACTTAGTATCCGAGCTTCCAAATGATAAATTCTTTATGCAGTTTAAAATTCTGTGCTTAATTTTTATAGAGGGAAAATATTGGTTCTTATTATTTAAAATAACTAAATTTATGTTGTGAAATTTATATAAAAGAAATAGAGTGAAAATAAAGTAAAAGTTATAAATAATAGGTTAAATATGAACTAACAAAGAAAAGATGACCAGTTGTCAGTTTTAGTTGGCATTTTTCAATAATGAAGTTAAATATTTTTTTCAGAGATATACTTATTATCTAATCTCTTCCACACAATGTCTGTCCTTTTTTCTGTTGTAATTTTGCCAAATGTTTTTGCTGGCTTTTCTTTATTACAATTTTTTGACACATTGTTCTAAAGCAAAGGAGTCTTTATGTTCACCAGTATAGAACAGTAAGTCTTCCTTCATAATTTTTATTAGTTTAAAAGCTCTGGCTACACAATGGTAAGACATCTGGCTGGAAAGCAAAAACTAAAAGCAAGCTTAATGTGTTGTTTTAAGTACATTTGAATACAAACAGTAAAACTGAAAGCTTTCAATGTACTGTCTAAATTTGTTGAGGGTAAGTTTACATCAGATCAATTTTTTACTTTTTGATTCAATATTTTGGTTGCCATTGCATATAAAATTTCTTTGTATGACATGGTAAATATAAAGTTTTATGCTTAAATTTATAGAAGGTTTTAAAATATTTTTATTTTTTTTAAATTTTATTTTATTATGTTATTTTAGTCATCATACATTACATCATTAGGTCTTGATGTAGTGTTCTAAAATATTTTTAAAGTTGTAATCTTTACAACCAAAAATATAGTGTGGGTATGTTGTAGGTAGTTAGACTGGCCATGACATGGATTTTCTGTATTGGGAAGATTCCCATTTCCTTAAATATATGAAATCACAACTTTGACTTTTATACATTCACTCCTAGCCAAGATAGAATAACAAGGCCTGGATTTACCCTTCTACTTTTCAAATAATCACATATTGTTTGATTATAGTCACATGAAATGTCCAGAATAGACAAATCCATGGAGACAGACAGTAGTGTGTATTAATTATTGCCAAGAGCTGGGGGTATGGGGGGGGGTTGGAATTTGGGAAACATTTCCTCCTTAATTTTCTGCAGGAAGTTGTGTAGAATTGGCATAATTTCTTTAATTAGTATAGGTTTTCTTTAACGGGTGATGAAAATGTTTTAAAGTTAGAGAGTAGTGATGGTCACATAACTCTGTAAATGATTAAAAACTACTGGATTGTACATTTAAAAAGGTGAATTTTATGTATATGAATAATATCTCAATAAAACTGTTATGAAAATACATGAAAGAAGAACCTGAGAAATGCAAAGAGAAACATATAAATCCAAAATTTTGCTCAGGGATTTCAATATTCCTCTACCACTAAGTAATAGAACAAGTAGACAGAAAATAACAAGGATATAGTAGAATCGAATAACAATATCATAATTTGATGTAATTGACAATTATGGAATACCCCACAGTTAGAATAAATTCTTTTCAAGACCACATGATATATTTGCCAAATTAGGCCATAATCTGAACCATAAAGCAAATCTCAAAAAATTTAATAAGATTTAAATCATACATAGTATGACTAAAAAGATTTAAAGTGCAAATCAATTTCATAAAAATTTGTAGATAATTCCAAAATATGTGGAAACTAGATAACATATTCTTTATGAACTCAAGGGTCAAGGAAGAAATCAAAATAGAAATTAGAAATTATTTTGAATTGAATTAATTGAATTATTTTGAATCAAAAATAAAAAGAAAAACACAATATATCAAAATTTATGGGATGCAGCTTCAGTAATACTTAGAGAGAAGTTTATAGCCCAAGTGCTCATATAAGAAGGAATAGTCTCAAATAATAAACTCAATTTCCACTTAAAAATACTAAAAAAAGAAGAAGAAATTAAGCTCAGAATAAGTGGAATAACTGAAATAATAAAGATCAAAAAGGATACCAATAAAAAAGAAAACAGAAAAATCACTGAAACTGAAGCGTTTTGTTGAGGAGATCAATAAAAATGATAAATTTCTAGCCTGATTACACAGGAAAAAGGAATAACACACAAATTAACAATATCACAAATGAAAGAAAATATTGTTATAGCTTCTACACATATTAAATTCAGCAATTTGGATGAAATGGACAAATTGCTTAAAAGAAACACTAGCAAATGTCACCTAAGAAGAATTAGATTACCTGAGTAGTCTTGTATCTATTGAAGAAATTGTAACTATAGTTAAAATCCTTCCCACAAAGAAACTTTTTGACCTACATGTGTTTACTGAATTATACCAAGCATTTAAAAAAGAAATAATGCCAATTCTGTACAACATCTTTCAGAAAATTAAGGAAGAAATGCTTCCCAACTTATTCAGTGAGGCCAGCACTATGATACCTAAACAAAACAAGACCAGAAAAGACACTTAAAGAAAACTATAGATGGAAATCCTTCGTGTACATTAATGCAAAAATTCTTAAGAAAAGTTTAGTAAATTAAATCCAAAACTATATTTTAAAAGAATTATAAATTCTGACTTAGTGGAGTTTATCTCAGAAATGCAAAGTTGGCTTAACTTTTGAAAATCAATCAATGCAATTTATTATTTAACAGAACAAAAAATATATAAGATTATTTCAAAATATGCAGAAGAAAACGTTTTACAAATTCAAACACTGTTCAACAAACTTTATAGCATATAACTCAATTCTAGTTAATAAACACGAGAGGAAGTCTGAGAGCATCCCCCAAATTTTCCCCACTGATTAAAAATGCACAACAAACAATGGATCAACAGGGATAATAGACCCTTTCTGTTCTCCAAATGTTACCATGTGAGTATGAAATTGGACTGCTTTTTTCCTAAGGGTGAGGATTGCCTCAATATGCTAAAGATGACAAAGAAGAGACACCAAAATAACAAGATTTCATGTGAAATCATTAAACTGCTGAACTAACCAACCCTAGAAGCTCTCTTCCTTCACAACCCTTATTATGAGACAACACTTTCATTACAGTTTAAACAAGTTGGCTTGGGTTTTAAAACATTAAATATACCATATCAAATGCCACTGTAAAAAGGCTAACACAGTTTGAAATCATATTAAATATTAATTTATTTCACATTATATTTGGCATCATGTAATACTTTCTCAGGTGTGTCTTCTTACAAGGAAACAGCAAAGTCTCAAACTTATAAGTGCACAAAGTGTGTGTATTAACACATACACAATTGTGTCTTCACTGATAGTTCAAGAAAGAAGAAGACCTAGAATAACCAATTACATAATGGCATATTCCATAGCTTTTCAAGATTTTTTTCCCTTCCTTCCTCCCCTCTCTGCCTTCCCTCCTCATAACAGGATACACAACTTCCCCTATTGTCCCCATGGTTCTTTTGCTTCTGGAGGTACAGATATGAGGGTTGGCATAGACCCATAGAGTCCTCAGAGATTTGGGGCTCTTCTTAAGTTAAACAAGCTCTTTCCTTGAAGATAGTTTCAAAGGTGATATATTTGTTTACTGTGGCTTCTTCTCTGGGCTGGTGAGGTCTGTCCCTCTTGCCACTTATCATTCTTTTTTTTTTTTAAAGATTTTATTTATTTATTTGACAGAGAGAGAGATAGTGAGAGCAGGAACACAAGCAGGGGGAGTGGGAGAGGGAGCAGGGAGCCCGATGTGGGACTCGATCCCAGGACCCTGGGATCATGACCTGAGCCGAAGGCAGACGCTTGACAACTGAGCCACCCAGGTGCCCGCCACTTATCATTCTTGTTTCTTGGCCCCAATCCCAATGTGTGTGTGTGTGTGTATGTGTGCGTGTGTGTGTGTGTGTGTATATGCGCACACACACACCTGCACTGATCTGAGACTAGAAAACAGGCAGATGTATTTTCTATGTCTAGTGCCATTCCCTGTTCATATCCACTTGATCTCATGGTTAAAAAGGAACATATTACTAGATCCAAATGCAGATCTGTGGAATTATTCAATATTCACAAATAAGCAGATCATATCATGAAAAATAAATCAAAAACCTCTGAGCTAGTAGAAAGCCAGTGGTCTGTGCAATTATGATGATTGGAGGCAAGTGGCAGGAGATGAAATTTCATCATTGAAGCTATTACAAGTTTAATGTGTCAATTTTTAAAGATCAGGTCAAATTAGTGGAAATTCTGTAAACATGACTGTTAGCTGTTTCTAATTTATTAAAAAGGAGCAAGGAGGAGAAAATCATTTGGAAAGAGGTCTAATAATTGTCAGCAGGAACAGTTAATGCTCATTTGTGACATCCCACATATTAACTACTGTATCATGCTTCCTGATACATTGGTTTGGTTTTAGCTATTAGATTAGCAATATAGAATAACTTCCCTCAGAGATAATATGAGCTATTGATACAGAACACTAGGAACTGAGAAATATTGATGAGTTTCTAGTAATATCTACTCTCTCTTGTATTTTTTGCTGAAATAGAATTACTGTCAACCCAATCAAATAGCTCTCAAGACTACTCATGGCATTGGGGTGAATAATTGAGTCTAGGTGGTGCCCAGAGTAAGCAAGACAATCAAGTAGAGTGCTCTTCCCTAAAATAGCATCTGAAATTTTGACTGAGGTTAGACTTCCAGTAAGCCTGGCTGGAACATGATTTTTACCTTCTCCCTCCTTTGGCAACGTCAACCAAAACAAATCTTAGGCTTACTGGGAGCTTATAGTCAGCTTGCAGATCACGACACCATAACCCAAAGTACTTGATAACATAATAAAAGATAAAAATTAAGTAAAATATACTTAATACAATAATAATTGAATATTTTTAATAAAATATAATTACAGGACTTATTATCTTCAACATTTTGAATCATTTTATCCATTTTAGCCACACTCACTTATAAAACAATTACTAGTAAGATACAGGAACAAAGTTAGTTCACCAGTATTGAAGTGACTTTCATCCAGTGCATCTCTGTTCATCGAGGATAATTAAGAAAATGACTAAAACGTGAACAAAAGCTAAATAGAAAAAAAAATGCTTTTGCAAGGTGCCCAGGTGAATGGAAGACAGTCTTGGTCCTCATTTACCACGTTCAGAGAAGATAAAAGACAGATCAGCTGTATTTGGGATTTTCTTTGTGTAATTTCTCCAAGCACATACACATCCCTTTCTACAAAATTTCTGAATTCTTGAATTGTAATAGAAATATCTTCTGGCTTCTCAACTATTTGTGCAGATGTGACAGAATTATATGAAGTGAAATTCAGTAATATGGATTAACAACCATGTAATGTGTGTACATTATCACAAAGTAGTACTATGTTACATAAACAAACCAGAGTCTCAATGTACTTGCCTAGCTCTTTCCAGCCTTTACCAGTCACATATCCAGAGACAGGATCCTATGTTCATGCCCTAAAAGTGATATAGGCATGCTCTAACAAGGTAGCTCATCTGGAAAGCCTTACAGACAAACATCCACCAAACATCTGCCTCAGAAACCCTCACCAAGCTTCCCTGCCACAAGATCAAACCTCTTTGTAGTTAATCAACTTTGTCTTCCTCCCTAGCATCCATTCCTACCTCTCCCCATAACAGCTTCCAGTTTGTAGCTCTCTATTCATGTTGTCTAAGTAGGGCTCCCTTAGCCTCAGGCAGGACATAAGCATGATCAGAGGCAATCAGTGGTTTCTATCTCTGTAACAGTTAGAAACCCAACAGAAACAGATGGCACAATCCAGTCAGGATAAATTTAGGAGCATTTATTTACAAACAGACTAGTTGCAACAGGCACCTAGGTTATAGAGGAACCATTAGAGATAATGTGGAAATCCAAGTTTATTGGAACCGCTACCACCCATAGACTCAAAGTATTTGGAGAAGAAGAGGAAATTGGAAGCAGAGAGAACCATGTAGAGCAAGGACCAGTGGGCTTTTGGTGAAGCCCAAAATGACACCAGAGGGGAAACAGAGGAGTAATTACCTTGACCCATTCTTCATGCCAGAGATTTCCTGCCAAGACTCCCCATTGGCTGAGCTCAAGCCAAATTGTGAGTGATGGGAGCCTGTTGATGTAATCCAAACAGATCAGCTTCCTACAGCTGAAAGCCAGGACATGAGAAGATGCGGAGGGCCAAGAAAAGATAGTCAATACAATCTTCCTAGCTACAGAGGTTCAATAGGAGACTAGAAGTCCAAGTCTCAACTAGATCTTGTGATATACTGAGCACAAAGTGTGGACCCACCATGTGGACTCAGAGAATGCAAACAGCCTATGGGAGGCAGAGCCCAGCAATGGATCCAGGTGACGTTGTAAATCCTGATCATATCACACAGAAGGACAGAACTTTCTACTCAAAGATTGCTTTTTTATTCCATAAGCAAATTTGATTTTTTTTTACTTTAAACTGAAAGAGCCCTAATTGATAAGTTATGGACATCAGTGAGAGTCAGACACAAATCTGAATTCACATGACATTTCACTGCCAAAAAATCAGACTACTAAAGGACCATCCTTAATTCCAGTTTATTCTCCCAAACCTGCCCTCTCTAGAAGCTTACCTCCAAGTTTGAGGTTCCTTTCAAAGTCAAACTTGTGCATGTTTCGACAGACCAATCCCTTTTAAAATTGTTTTTTTTTTAAAGATTTATTTATTTCATAGAGAGACAGAGACAGAGATAGAGAGCGCTAGCTGGGGGAGAGGGAGAGGAAGAGAAGCAGACTCCCCATTGAGCACAGAGCTAAACATGGGGACTCAATCCCATAACCCAGAGATCAGGACCGGAACCAAAACCAAGAGTCAGTTGCTCAGCCGACTGAGCCCACTCAGGCCCCCCTCAAAGTTATTTCTGCAAAGACCTTATGGAATATTTTTTTGTGATCCAGACATTAATTTTGATTTTATTTTTTAAAGATTTTATTTATTTGTTTTTGCGAATGAGAGAGAATGAGAAAGAGAGCGCGCTCGTTAGAGGGGGGAGGGGCAGAGGGAGAAGCAGACTCCCTGTTCGCAGGGAGCCTGATATGGGACTCCATCCCAGGACACTGAGATAATGACCTGAGCCAAAGGCAGACGCTTAACTGACTGAGCCACCCCGACACCCTAGACATTAATTTTTAGTATTCCCCAAACCCTCAAAAATAACAGCTGATCAAAACCTGACAGCACTAACATTTTTTCTCAATGGTAGTGTCATGACAATTTACCTACCAGTTGTGAGATGCATCACAAGAAATGTCTTCTAAATAATAAGAGCCCCAAACACTAGTGGATTATTTTCTTTTTTCCTGAGAAGAGGTTTAATATTAACCCTGCAGTAATGCCACTCACACTCCTTTGCACTTTCTACAGAGGGAAGGAGATGGTGCTGAGCTGACCCGACGGAACTAGGGAATGCATGCATGTCCATCAAAAGGGGCAGCTCCCACATGTGAGCTCCACTGGAAAGTTTCGGAATGGAAGTGTCAGGGTTCCAGTCCTAGATTTTTTTAACTCTCCAAAAGAAGTCAGAAATCTGAACCTTTTCAATGAAGTCTTATGAATTTTAAATGTTAGTAACAAATTCAATTAAAAAATACAGGATGGCAAATAAGCACGCTATAGGCCATAAATAGAGCATCTGTTCTGTGACAACTTATTTACAGCAATGCAGAGTAACGTACTATAAAATAAAGCAAAAGAGATTTCTTGTCATTCGGACATATAAGCTTCACCTAAAGAAAAACTTCAACCAGATCCAGTCAGTGTTAATTTGTCCCTTTAACATTATGGAATTGTGGCTGGCAACTAATGTCTTCTTATGTAAATCTGTACTTTTTTTTCCCTTAAAAAACATTTGCAAGTTCATAGTATAATTTTAAAAACTAATATGAAGCATGTAATTTTACTATGTTACTCTTTCTAAGGTATTTCCTTAGATATGCTTAGCTTTAACCTGTAAATTTTTTAAAATTCATGTCCAGTTCTAGCTAGTCTTTTAAAAATTAGATCTGCATTACTAGTTATTTTGAAGTGGAAGATTTAAATATTTTAATAATGAGCAACGATAAGCACTTAATTGCATGTATATTCATAACAAACCATTTATTGATTGGCGATCGGTCTTCAGTGTTAAAGATTAAAGAGACTTCAGCTTTTGACGTTATTTTATAAAGAACAGAAACCCACAAATCTGTCTTCCCCCCCAATCTCACAGCCTTCCTTAATTTATTTTTAATAAACATATCCAAATCCTAAGGTTCAGAGGCAGGATAAAGAACCCACTGGGACTTACCCCCATGCAGTTTTCTCTGAGCACTAACTCACTTTCTTTAAGTGGAGCTTAGTTCCATATATTTCCCCATCTTACATCTCTAACACAACTGTTAACTAAAAGTATGATTAACCTGCTTCTCTTACTCATTCAAAACACCCAAATCTTCCTTACCTTACTAGTATTTGCAAGTGTACAATAAAATTATACTTTTTATAAGTTCGATGTCAAAAGACTTAAAATTATTCCACACTATTGTTTCTCACGATACATATATGTATAGAGAGAGAGCTTATATATATAAGCTAAGCAGAACTTCCAATTTTAACACATTTTGTTACACAATACTATTTTTAGAAGCACATTCAATAATATCGCCACCAGACTCATCAAAAATTCATGACAGCAGATACAAGTTTTCAAAATTCTATTTGTATATGAAAGTCTGACTTTACCACTAGCACTGTGTAGTCCATTGGTTTCCTTAAAGAGATGACTCATTTTGTTCACTTCAGAGAAACTATCTACCCAATATTCAAAACTGAATATGTGTAGTTTTTTCTTCTAGTAGTTCGTTCGGGTAAAAATGGCATTCTGTGAAAAAAGCATCTAACTGGTCTGACAATGCAGTAGTACAAGCACTTTGCCTTGAGACAGACAGCACACTCTTGCCATGCAGCAGAAATATTTTATGCCTGCTTCCTATTTTGTCACACAGAACATTAAAAAGATGCGTAATTAAGAGTAGATATTAATAAAATTTGTTCTTTTCATTACTTCCTTAAGGGCATTCTTAAGCAAAACTACATCTTTTTCTACCTTACTAATACTACGTTGCTTTGTGCTAAGTTGCCAGTTTTACTCAGCATTGATTTTTCATCTACAAATGTCAACACAGTAAAAAAGGCAAATAATACCTTACTATTATCATGAAAACAGTAGCTTTTGCTTTATGGTCTCCTAAGGGAGTTTCGAAGACCTCCTAGAGCTTCACTGACTACATTTTGAGAACCGTTAATATACAGAATAATTTTATTTTATATTATTAATTTTATAAGGATGATTTGAGCATATTAAATTCATGTGAAGGGTACATTACTTCATCCTAATTTTTGTTATTCTCCATTAAAAATATACCTAAGTGGGTGCCTGGGTGGCTCAGTTGGTTAAGCATCTGACTTCCGCTCAGGTCATGATCCCGGGGTCCTGAGATTGAACCCCCTTGTTGGGTTCCCTGCTCTCCTGGGAGTCTGCTTCTCCCTCTCCCTCTGCCTGCAGCTCCCCCTGCTTGTGCTCTCTCTCTCTCTCTCTCAAATAAATGAATAAAATCTAATATATATATATATATATATATATAAGATTTTAAGATGCACCATTGAATTTGAACCCTATAAAAGATGTTATTGTAGTCCACATTAGTTAACACAGTGTATTAAATCTACACTTCATATAGTTACAATTTATCCAAAAGTTGGATTCCTTCCAAGTGAATAGTGAAGTGAATAGGAGCACAGTGATGTGGTTAAAATCAAAACAATAGGAAACAAAAAGTCATACCTGCTCATTCAGAAAAAATGCTTAGAGCTGCCTGATGAAGCATTATCCCAAAGCCAGTAGAGTGAAATGTGTGTAATTAAGACTATTGGCTTAAAAGTCCTATATGTGGTTTCTCCATGGCAATGTGAAAATAATTTTATTTTGTTTGTTGCAAATAGCAATAAAGGATTTCCTTAAGAAATTTTTAGAATTGGCTACACTTAAATGTGTCTGCTAAAAGCTTCAGGATAATACCAAATATAGTATATCATAGAGATAAACAATGGTGTCCAATTACCTGGGGTCAAATCCCACCACTGACTACCTACGAGAGTTGGGCATCTGTGAAATGGGGATAGTAACAATGTGTCCTCCTATTATTAGCATGAACATTATTATTAATAATAAAATTGTTTTCAAAAGACAACATGAATTAACACATGTAAAGTTCTCAAAGCAGTGCCTGGAATACTAAGTAATAAATATTTTGTTATTTCACTTATGAAATAATTTATTTCATTTCAATTATATCAGGAAAAATTGTGAAAGACTTTGAAATAGGCAAAAATAAGATTACTAGGTATCCTATCCAGCCCAACCTTTTGAATTATCTCAGTCTTTAATTATCCTTGAGCTATTTTACAACTTTAGAAATCATCAAAACCTAACAGTAATGTAAAGACTCTTGTGAGCTAGAAAACAACTGATTATTGCCCTGTGGTTATTGACTGATTTTACAACTCCTTGTCAACTCACTGCAACATTCCTGATTGTCTATAGATGTGCATATTTTTAGAATTTTCCTTTGAACGGCTTGGAATGCCTTCCCAGTGCCCTCGTTAATTAATTATAAAATCTTTGATGAGTGTTCATTTTATGCTTATATGAGCATCATAATTTTAGCGTTTCAAAAAATTATTCTTTAATTCATTATTATTGCAAAGAAATCTGACATTAGTTAAAGGGGAAAATATACTATGAGGAGAATTAATGTAATTTGGGAATATAGGAGGACCAGGTGGCATCGCTTATTGGAGACAGCACTGGAAATCCTCAGAGAGCATCATATTAATGGCACCAAGTTATTAAATCAAAGATAATCAGGTTAAACTTTTCACTATTGAAAAAGGTAGGGAAGTGAATAATATACTTTTAAAGTTTTTGTTTTTTTTTAAGTTGACAGTGTTTAAATATTTTATTTTAGGCTTAGTTATCCGGAATATTTACTTAGGTAAAAAATCTCATTTCTTGACAAAACTACATATATAAGATGCTATCTACAAAAATCTGAAATCTTTTCTCTCTCTGGCCCTATCACTGTAATTTAAGTTGATTCTCTGGCTGTTCTGTCCAAGGTTATAATTCTGGAACTGGAAGCAGCAAATCATCCGGTGTTTCTATTCCACTCTCTTCCCTGGGCAGACTAAAAATTCACTGAGTTCTCTGAATATTGAATTTCTCATCCATTTCATGATGGCATCTCATTTTAGCATTTTAAAAAATGACATTTATTTTATTCCATACACAATTTTTAACTGAATCATTAAGAATGTTTATCTGCTTTAAAGTGAGCTCTTTTATTTTTCCTTTTATTTGGCCCTACATTTAAAAATGCTAATACAACAAACCAGAAAGTTAAAACTCAGTAATTTGGACATCTTAATAATTTAGGCAGGAAAGGATTAAAATGGCATTGACTTTTATACATTTATTCATTTCAGAAAATGATTTACTAAGTATGTTTAATATAAAATAGTTCAAAAGATCTATGTTTTATTTATTAGAGTAAAATATTTCAAGGGCCTTAAGCATTCATTTCTACGTAATCCTTGTGATAATAACAGATAATTATTATTTACTAACTTAAGATACCCATTTTTTTTTTATTTGACAGAGAGAGACAGTGAGAGAGGGAACACAAGCCGGAGGAGTGGGAGAGGGAGAAGCAGGCTTCCCACAGAGCAGGGAGCCCGATGCGGGGCTCGATCCCAGAACCCTGGGATCATGACCTGAGCCAAAGGCAGACGCTCAACGACTGAGCCACCCAGGCGCCCCTAAGATACCCATTTTTAAGATAGTCTGTGGTTCTGGTATACACTAAACATCCTCACTTGCTTTTTGTAACAATATCCCATAATTTAAAGTAACCTTTCTGATAAATAAGCAAAACCTTGGGTGTTTCTTTGCATATATACAATATAAAAATGTTTTTATCCTAAAATATCTGAGTGACATTTTATTTGTGCAAATTTATTAAACACATTGAATTGCCAGTTTTATAGCAAGAACTCAATAATCAACTTTTCTTTTCTATCATTGTTTTATTCCAAAAAGCAGCTTAATTCTGCCCTCACAGCCCTATGAATAGGGGAACCTTATGCATCATCATGGCAGAATGAGGCCGCAAAGCAAAGTGGAAAGTTTTCCTAATACATGTCACCAGCTCTCACAGAATCGGAAGGCTTTAATACAGATTTATACCCTCATGCCCAGTGTCTGACATACAATTATTTAAGTAGAAATAAAACTAAAACCTGAAAAACTAGGGTTTAGCCAGCATAAAATTTAGTATTTCCCAAGTGACCAGTAATCCCATATACAGCACTTCTGAAAAGTATATTAACTCCCTGCATTTGGGTGTGAAGTGTACTCAAATGATCTCCAATCTTGAACTTGGACTGGCCAAAAGATTCTATGGATCAAACTCAACCACTCCTACTCACTAACTACCAATAAAATAATGCAGAGAGAAAGAGACAGAGAATGAGGGAAAACAATCCTGGTTTGGATGAGACACTAATGAGATAAGGTGGACTTTTCATTGAATTATAAAATCATCCCCAGAACAAAAGCTTGGTTTATCACTCTCTAATCACAAATTATGCAAGCTTGCTGCCAGTTAAGCATTCTTAACCGTGTGGGGAACCCTTAGAGGCAACGGTGATCTACTTGCCGAAGTATAGCAAGGGACAAGAGGGTTGCCCAGGCAGCCCTTGGATGCAGGAAGCCCTAAATCTATGGAACTGGAATTAGAGTAAATGAGAGAAGCCTTGCTATTTCCACAAGCTCGTTCTGTGGCTTGTGGGTCACTGACCTCATTCAGACACTTCATTCATTTCATCTTTCCTTTAACAATGTTTTGGGCACTGGATTTATTTAAATTTGATGAGCTTTAGTATATTTTTTTATGGGCAAGAAAATAATGCCTACTTCTTTTCCATTTTACTAGAAAAGATGCTTTTCTTTTTTTTTCCCCACAGTACAAATAATATAGGGAACCATTAGGAAAGAATGAGTTGTCTTTCAAAATGTGAATTAGAAATTATTTCAAGACTGGAAGCAAGAAAACTTTTTTGGCCCTATATGCCTATTACTTCCAGTAATATCCTTCCACTGTATTTATAACTAAAACAAATCTCTTAAGCATAATGTACCTCCATAAAATAATATCTGCCCTGAAGTCTCCATGGGGTTGTGCTGAGAATAAAATATTATCATTTGACTTAAGTCCATATACTTATAATTTAACTGTAACATAATAGTATAAATTCAAATATTAACACAAATAATCATTTTGGTTCTTACATAAATGTTATATTTTCATATAAATATATTCCTTATGTTTCTGTTTCAAATATACAGGTATTCAGTGAATCAAATAAGATCTTTTGAGACATTTTAAGTTTTAATTATTCTGCATTATCATTAAAAAACAAAGTTTTCATTAATTCTGTAAGGTCAGGTTTGTCTCCTTTCACCCCAGTTGCTAAAGTCATGATAATCGGAAATTCAAATAGTAATAAGTAGATTTTTATATGCAATGTTAGTTCTGGCATGCTGCCGTCTGACTTTTTACAGGTCAAATTTCAGAAATCTCATTCTGCCCCTGCAAACTGCTTTATTCATGACTTTGAAAATGCCAAGATCAAAAGGGGGTGCATTCAATTCAATTCAATTTGTTCAAGTGGACAGAAAAGATGTTCTTTTATTCAAATGACAAGGACATTTGATCCAGAAAAAGCTGTACTACTTCATTCTTGAAGAAGGGCACACATCTTGCTTTATGAATTCTGTTTTGAAAATTTCTTTGTTGGGGGTGCCTGGGTGGCTCAGTCGTTAAGCGTCTGCCTTCAGCTCAGGTCATGATCCCAGGGTCCTGGGATCGAGCCCCATGTCGGGCTCCCTGCTCTGCGGGAAGCCTGCTTCTCCCTCTCCGACTCCCTCTGCTTGTGTTCTCTCTCTTGCTGTGTGTCTCTCTGTCAAATAAATAAAATCTTTAAAAAAAAAAAAAGAAAATTTCTTTGTTGATCAGTTTATTAATAGTCTGATCTAAATAACAGTCTAACAATGAGGCAGTTGGCAAGTCCTTTGTCAAAAAAGAAAAAAGATGCATTTCATTATCAGTAACCAATGAGCATGTAGAACCATCTCTGGGATTCTGTTTCTCTGAAAACCTTGGGCGGGGTCAGGGGGATGTCACATAAACTCTGAGAATTGAGAGAAAAAGATAGTTCACTAAGTGCCAAGAAATCTATCCAGTTTGTTTATCAAAGGCCAAATAAAGGAAACTGTAAATTCATCTACAGAAGAATTTGCTAGATAGTACCTATGCACTGACATTTTGCCATAAGCTGGGGCAAATCTTAGTCTTTCTTTGCTCACAAATAAGCTGTTTGTTTTAGCGGTATACACTGGTGCTTGGTCATCTGATGAGGCAATGTGATAAAGACACAAAGGAGGCTTGAAAGGACAAAGTAAAGTAAAAGTTACATTAAGGGCCGTGGGAGAGTGTCATTCCATTAGAGGGGGACATTTGGGGGGGTGTGGGATTTGCTACAATGCAGGACTCCAAGGAAAATATGGATGTCCATTTCGACTTGCCTGAAATTTGGCACCTGTCTCCCTTATCAACACCTGCCTGGCCTTTGGGCTCCACTAAAGAGAGGGTCCAGGAGGTGGGGCAGGGCTCTCACCCTTGTTTGCAAATCAGTATCACCTGGAGAGCTTTTCCTGTCTGGGTCTCTTCTCATAATCCATTAAATCTGGGTCTTTGTTGGTGGGCCCCAAGCATTCCCAAATGTGCCACTAGAGTCGGGAATCACTGGTTTCAGGGGAAATACAGGATTTTCAAACTGGAATGGCAAATTTAGGACATATAACAATTCAGGAAATAGAAATATGAATGCATTTTCTCTCAGGACTCACCTGACATGTCCTAAATTCTGGATGCCACTTTTTCTGTCTGGTATTTCCTGGTGAAAGAGGAACCACATTTGTACATTACTGCCATTCCATGCTCTCCTCTTTCCTCTTCTGCTAATCTGACCCAGGATGTCAGAGCAGTAAAAACAATCACTTCACTCATATGACACTGACAATAGTCTTCATTTCCAACCTGTTTTCTAAGAAAGAGGGCTACAGTGTATTTGTTAATGAAAACATGGAACTTAAGCAAACTCGACCAGAGAGATACTTGCTTTGGAGCTTCAGAGTCTATGAGTCTATGACTGCATGCTGTCTTGCTGATTTCATCCTTAGAAATAGGACCCTGGGTTTCAAGGTAGGTACATGGAATGGCAGAAATGCTCTGATGGTTGGGTAAGCAAGGATGGCATAAAGCAGAAGGCTTTACTAGCTTCAGGGTAAAGAAACACCTCCTATGACAAAGTGGTTGGCAATTAATGATCAGTGGTGATAAAGGAGATCAAAGAACACTCTTCTTCGATCCTCTCTGTGTCAAGAGACACGCTGTTGCAAAATATGGCTTCTGTCTATTCTAACTGTTCGTCACCAAACACATTGGAAGTCTCAAAAGAATCAAGCACATAGAACTCACAGTGATGGTGGTGACTGAGCCAAACTGTAGTATTTCCAAAGAATACATAAACTGATCCCTACAGAGAATATCTCTCAAATTCATATATACCATTTATGACCAACCTAAAACAAAAACTTATATATGCTGCCTTTTTGTTAGTCTCTCAATGCAAAATCAAAGACAGTGGCAGAAGGACGTCAAACTTGAAGAAACGTATCTCAGGGATGACTAATTTTAAAGTTGGGGTGAGGTCTTTATGGCATTAAGATGATTTCATGGTAAGAGAACACAAAAATACTTAACTCTGCTCCAGACCAGAGGTAATCATCTTCACAAAGTTGTCCACAGAGCTAAACACAGAATGTCTGCAAAAGAAATGAAAGAACACTTTTTTATTGTCCAGGCTCAATGCAGCTATCAGGAAGGCTGAGCTGGAGAAAATGACCTAGTTGAGAAGCTTCCTGTTACCTGAGTTCAAATCTGGATCTCAACTCTCATCGCACTTTAAAGTATGTTGAAGAAATAGTAGAAATATATCCGAAACTAATGTAACATTGTGTGTCAACCATACTTCAATAAAAATAAGTAAATATGTACATATATACATATATATATATATGCACACATATACCAAAAAGAAAAGAAAAGAAAAAAGAAAGAGTAGGGAAAGAAAAAGGTTAAGGAATAGTCCCTGTGTCAATTTGTCTGGGTTGCAGAGAGAAAAATGATGAATTTATTTATTAAACTTTTTCAGTTTGAATTAATTATAAATTCTCATGCAGTTATAAGAAATAAAACAGAGGTCCTGTGTACTCGGGATATTGACATTATTAGAATTCACCATTGTACTTTACTTGTGTGTGTCTTTGTGTATGTGTGGGTGTGTGTGTTTAGCTCTGTACAATTTATTACATCTGCAGGTTCATGTATCCACCAATAGAGTTAAGATACAGAATGGTTTTATCAGCACAAGGATCCTTCATTTTGCTTTTTTATAACACACCTCCCTCCCTTCTCCCCAAATCCACTTCCCGAATTCCTGGTAACCACTAATATGTTCTCTACTTCTAAATTTCAAGAACGTTACATAAATGCCTTCGTACAACATGTAACTCTTTGGGATTGGCTTTTCACAAGTAACATAACCGCCCTGAAATTCATCCAAATTGTTGCACATATCAATAATCTCTCCCCTTACATTGCTGAGCAGTATTCCATGGTAGAGAGGTACCACAGTTTGTTTAACCCCTCACTTGTGGAAGGGCATCTAGGATGAATCTCCATTTTGGCTATTTTGCTTATGGAGCTGCCTTGAACAATTGTTTACAGGTTTATGTGTGAGCAGACTGTTCATTTATCTGGAATAGATGCCCAAGAGTACATTTGCTGGGTCATGTGGAATTTGAGGGTTTAGTTTTTAAAGAAACTCCCAAACTGTTTTCCAGAGTGGCTATACCAATTTTTACATACATTTTATAGCAATGTATGAGTGATACAGTTTCTTCACATCCTCACACCCATGTGGTGTTTTATATTTTCGTCATTCCGATAAATAGTAATATCTCATTGTGGCTTTAATTTGCATTCTCCTAATGGCTAAAGATGTTGAACATCTTCTTGAGTGCATATTTCCCATCTGTATATTCTCTTTAGTGAGACATCTGTTCATGAGTCTTGCCCATTTTTTAATTGGATTACTTGTTTGTTTTAACTGCTGAGTTTTGAGAGTTCTTTATATATTCTAGATATTAGCTTTTTATCAGATATGTGGTTTACAAATATTTTCTTCCAATTTTTAGCTTATTTTTTCATCATTTTAATAGGGCTTTCCACAGGGCAAAAGTTTTTAATTTAGGTGAGGTACAATTTATCAATTTTTTTTTTTTTACTTATGCATCATGTTTTTGGTGTCAAGTCTAAGATTCCAAGGCTTTTGACTAGTCCTAGATCCAAAGACTTTCTCTTCTTTTTTTTCTAAAAGTGTTACAGTTTTATGTTTTACATTTAAATCCATCTTCCATTTTGAATTGATTTTTGCAGAAGGTGTGAGATTTAGATCAAGATTAAGTTTCTTCCTGTGGACATCTCGTGACTCCAGTACTAACTGTTTAAAAGGCCATCTTTTCTTTCATTGCTATTACTTTTGCATCTTTGTCAAAAATCAGTTGTGCTTATTCATGTTTATCTATTGCTGTGTTCTTTGTTCTTTTCTCCAGCACAGCGACTGTAGTTGCTAACAAACATGGCCTGATGGCAAATGCTTACCAACTTTCCATGTTGGAAATAGAATGGGATAGGAAAACATTAAGGGGTCTTGAATGTCATTCTCTGATGGAAAACTCCTAGTAATGTTTTGTTTTGTTTTGCTTTTTAACCACTGCATTAATACACAAGTGTAACTAAGGAATTATAGTTCCTCTGTTCCTTTGAAATAAGCAAGCTTAGTGAATTCTCAAGAAATTCCATTTCACACTCATATGATCACTTCCTAACACAAGCCCCCTGCTCCTATGTATCTGCTGAGTCCTGTTAGAAGGCAGCTCAATCCTTCAGTGTCTCTTGACACTATGACTTATGATAGATCAGGACATTAAATAATTCCTACTCACTTCTAGTTCTTATTTATTACTATGGCCAGCTATATTGTATAAACTAGATTGCCAGATATATTATACATTGCAGACTGCTTAGCAGTATAACTAAAATGCAATGAGGTAGGCAAGACCAAATTCCCTAACTTGAACAATATTAAAGAAGTAAATAGCCAGAAAATCAGAAAGTGAATCTAACTTGAGTGAAGCTAGATACAAGATCTCAAACAGTACAGAAGCCAATCTTTCACTTTGTTTTTCTTTTTCATTGTCTTTACATTATATCTACTGGAAGCAATTTGATGAACCTGACTTGCTTCCCATGTTCACCCCCTAGACTAATCCTAGCTGATAGTGCATGGGGTGCAATGATGGGCCAGACTCGGGATGTGTATTGAGATTGTCAGACCCACTAGAACAACATGGGATCAGAGAGAGAAACTCTTTTTTAAAAAAAGATTTTATTTATTTATTTGACAGGGAGAGACAGAGCACAAGCAGGGAGAGCAGCAGACAGAGGCAGAAGCAGGCTCTCCACTGAGCAAGGAGCCTGATGTGGGATTCGGAGGTCAAAACTAGCTCCCTTGCCCCCCTTGCATCCAGGGGAGTCTCACTCAAGTGTGTGTCTGTGTCTAGTTACTTCTTGAGAACTTACACTCCAGCCATCTTCTACTGGGAGTATTTTAGCTTCAGCTTCCCAGATACTAAGGGGAGGGGGCATCTGCTTGCCTCTGACTGAGAAACATTCCCATACTCTTGCAAACTGTAGAAATGAGGACCTGAAGTCCTCAAGTTATCCTTGACTTTCCTTCCTTTTCCTTGGTGTCAGTCCTGTCTATTTAAAACAATGTACTGGATATTTCCCTTTGGACCCTGACTCTGTGGCATCTTGACATGGGTACCTTAAGTTCATAGGAGGAAACTCTCCAAGCAAAGTTCACAGCCAATGTATCTCCAGTCATATACCACTCTCCCCAAATCTCACCTATACTCAGCATTTCATTTTTTTTCTTGGACTTGCATAAATCATGACTTATTTAATTGTAGCAGAAACATTTTTTCTATGGTATTTTTCCTGCACCAGATGGATATGTCTCTATTTCCTCCAGGGTTCCATTTCTATCTCCTTCTGTTATTACCATCTCCCTTCAAGCAGATCTAGCTGAGTTTTTTTTTTTTTAAGTTCAACCTACTTCTTCAATTAAATCCAGTTTCTCTTCCACATTTGTAAGCTAAATATTCGTTAGATCAAAGTATCCTCTCCTTTCTTTTTCTTTTTTTCCCCACAGTTCTTATTTTTCCTGCAAAACAAAACTTAAGTGTTTTTGTTTGTTTGGTTGGTTGGTCACTCAGCTCATATCACTACTTGTGTTCTGGATATTCCCTTCACAAAGCCTGAGCAGTAATTCTCTCTTCACACAGTGGGTAATCAGTGCTAGTTGGTACAATAGACAGGCCCCGAAATCTCAATGACTTACCACAGTGAAAGTTCATTGATTGTTCAGATGATAATCAGAGGCTGGGTAAGTGGCCATCATCCACATTGTAGTTGTGCAATTTGGACCACATGGCTTCCGAGTCACATGGCAGGAGAGAAAAAGATCGAAAGACTTCACGGGATGGTTTTAAGGACCAAGCTTGTAAATGGCTTACATAACTTTCCCTCACATCATATTGGCTAGAAATTAATTACATGGTCTCACTTTAACTTCAGGGGAGTCTGAGATATATGAATGGATACATTTATGAATACATAGGCTATATGACAAGCACTAATGATCTCTGCTAATATTCATTCTCAATTCTTCTCATGCTCATGTTTATTCCTTATCTCAGAGCAATACTGATTGGACACTTGCAGTGTGGCTGGTCTGAACTGGGATGTGATTTGAGTACAAAATATATACTGAGTTTCAAAAGCAGTACAAAAAAAAATCTCAATTTTTATGTTGGTTACATGCTGAAATGGTAACATTTTGGATATATTTCGTTAAGTGAAATATATTACTAAAATTCATTCTGCCTATTACTTTTTGTTTTTACTTAATGTGATCACTAGAAAATTTTAAAATTTTATATGTGGCCAATACTGTATTTTTATTGGATGACACTGCTCTAGCGATGTGCTGTTCCAGACATAGCCTTTTTAAAAATTGTGTTTAATTATGGTTTTGCAGTAATTTCCTTGAGATTTTCTACCTCTAAATCCAAGAGAATGACATGCCTTCTTCTAATAAATATCCCCATCCTTATTTAGTCGTCATTGATGATTTCTTCCCTTTCACAATATATAAATCTGCTTTCTGGATTTCTGAAATCTATAACCTGGATAAGGACTTATCCAATTTATTATCCAATAAATATGCAACTCAAAAGCAAACTTTCACCAATGAGTATGTGTTAGCTGTGGACTTGGCATATATGGCCTTTATTATATGGAGGCACATTCCTTCCATACACAGTTTGTTGAGAGTTTTTATCATGAAAAGATATTGAATTTTGCCAAATGCTTTTTCTACGTCTATTGAGGTCATATTATTTTTGTCTTTCATTCTTATCATTGTAGTGTATCACATTTATTGACTTATGTATGTTGGACTATCTTTCATCCCTGATAAATCCCACTAAATCATGTTGTATGATTTTTTTTTAAGATTTATTTATTTGAGAGAGAGAGGGAGAGCAAAAGCAGGAGGGGAAGAGGGAGAGGGAGAGAGAATCTCAAACAGACTCCACCAAGGGTGGAGCCTGACCCAGGGCTGGATCTCACGACCCTGAGCTGAAACCAAGAGTCGGATGCCTAACCAACTGAGTCACCCAGACACCCCTCTATGCTTCTTTTAATGTACTGTTGGATTTGGTTTGCTAGTATTCTCTTGAGAAGTATTGCATTTATATTCTTTAGGGGTGTAGGCCTGCAGTTTTCTCTTCTTATAATGTTATCATCAGGCTTTGGTATCAGGGTAATACTGGCCTCATAAAATGAATTTGGAAATGTTCTTTCCTCTTCAATTTTTTGAAAGAATTTGAGAAGGATTGGCATTAATTCTCTAAATGTTTGGTAGAATTCGCCAATAAAACTATCTTGTTCTGGGCTTTTCTTTGCTGGCAGATTTTTGGTTACTGGTTGGGATCTCTACTCTGCTTGGGCACCTCTGCTAGCAAGAATGCAGTCTGCCCAGATCTACACACTCACTGCTGTGAGCCCCACCCCACCTTTTGTCTCTAGCTGATTCTCTCCGTGATCTCCATGATGCAATATCTAAGTAAGCCTCCCAGGAAGCATCCCAGGATGCTGGGGAAGCTGAATGTCTATGTTGGGATCCTCTGGTCCCACTGGAGAAACTGTAGGCCTTGGTAACAGCCTGGAAAAGGGGAAAAAAAACATTCCTTTTACCCTTCTCATGCAGTTTTTCTGTTTTGGTGGCCCAAGGGGATGCTTCAACCTCAGCCCCAGGTTTGAAATCCTCACAAAGGCATCATGTCTGTGGATATATGTACTAAGTTGTCCTTCCATATGGGGCACCAAAGTTAGGAACCACCGATTTCAACCATCTTGCTGAAATCACTCCTTTACCCATAAATCTTTATCTTGGAGATGGGAAAATGAAGAAAGATATAAATATGTAAAGAAGATCATTTTATAAACACTATTTTTATAAGCACTACAAAGCAAATAGAATTACGTTCTGTAGAATAACTTGCAGTGTGCAGGAATAGGTGGTGTGGGGTGGCTTTGAATCAGATGGTCCAGAAAAGCCTCCCAGAGAAGCTGATATCTGATCTAAGAGTGAAAGGATGTAAAGGACCCAGGCACCTAAGGAGCCAGGGAATGTGCACTCCAAGCTGTGAGAGTAGTGCTATGTATTGAGTAGCGCCCAGGCAGGAAAGTACTTACAGTTTTTGCAAAAGTGAAAATTAGCAGGGAGGCATTTGGTCAGCTAGAGCATTTATCAGCAAACTTTTTCTTTAAAAGACCAGAGAACAAATAATTTAGGTTTTATAGGCTGCATCCCTCATGCAACTATTCAACTCCCTGTTGTAGCATGAGAGCAGCCCTAGGTCTTATATATTCCAATAAAGCTTTAGATATCAAAGCAGAATATCACCATAGATTGTAGTTTGCTGACCCCTGAACTAGAAGGGTATGGTAGAAAGGGTTGGGGAGGTAGGCAGAAGTCAGAGCCAGTGAAGCCTGGAAGGATGTAGTACATCAACTCTCTCTCTCTCTGTGTGTAACAAACCACTTCAACTCTCTGTGTCTTAAGTCAACAGCAACCATTCACTTGCTCATAATTCTAAAATTTTGGCAAGTTCAGTGAGGATGGTTCCTCTCTGTCCCACACACTCTTGACTGGGATGGCTGAGGTGGGCCTGGAGATTCTAAAGAGGTTCACTCTCGTGCCTAGTGGCTAGGCTGAGGTACGGAAGAACCAGGGGCTGTCTGGGCTTCTTTCTTTCCCTTCATAGTCTCTCAAACACCAAGACACCCCCCACACACACATGGACTTTCTCTGCAGTAAAATGTTAAACTTCTTTGGTGGTTGGCTTTACATGGTGCAAAGCCCCCTGAAGCCTAGGTCTGGAAAAGGTGCAACATCATTTCTATCATATTTTATTGATCAAAACAAGTCATAAGGATAGTCCAGATTCAAGCATAAGGAAAACAGATGCCACTTGTTGATAAGAGAAGTTGTTGAAAGCCTTATTTGCAGATCAGGTTGATACACGGGAAAAAGTTTAGGTTTTTTGTTTTTCTTTTCTCTCTCTCTCTTTTTCTTGGTTTATTTTTTTAAGTTTTTATTTTAATTCCAGTTAGTTAACATACAATGTAATATTAGTTTCAGGTGTACAATATAGTGATTCAACAATCCTATATATTACTCAGTGTTCATCACAAGTGTCCTCCTTAATCCCCATCACATATTTCACCCATCTCCCCACCCACTCCCCTTCTAGTAACCATCATCTTTTCTCTATAATGTGTTCTCTATAATTAAGAGCCTGTTTCTTGGTCTCTCTCTCTCTCTCTCCTCATTCCCTTTGCTTGTTTGTTTTGTTTCTTAAATTCCACATATGAGTGAAATCATATGGTATTTGTCATTCTCTGACTGACTTATTTCACCTAGCATTATACACTCTAGGTCCATCCACGTTGTTGCAAATAGGCAAGATTTCATGTTTTCATGGGTGAGTAATATTCCACTGTTGATATACACCGCATCTTCTTTATACATTCATCTATCAGTGGACACTTGGGTTGCTTCTATAATTTGATTGTTGTAAATAATGCTGCAATAAACACAGGGGTGAATGTATCTAAAAAAACTAGATTATCAACTTTAATTATCTGAGCATTGAAATAACAGGTATATCAGAAACTAAAATGTTAGCTGTCATGCTTATAAAACACCTATAAATGGAAACATTTATGGTTGCATATAATATTAGGTCTCTCAATTATCTTCTTAAATAAACTTGGTTATGCAGTCACTCATCTATTTTATATTTTCAATTTTTTATGGATATTGTATTATACAATAAACATTCTATGTGTTTGCTTATTATATGCTTTTGTTGGAGGCATAAGTATCAATTTGACTTTAGTCCACTTTTAACTATGATATGGATACTTATTTATTTATTATCCCTCCTTAAACAAAAACTAATGTCTCAGGGGAAATTTACAGTGAACAATAAAGGGACTTAGTCTCTGTAGTAGGTGTTTTCTAAAATAAAAATAAAAAGCATCAGACATCAAATCATTTGAAGAGTCATTAATGATAATGGAAATTATACAATGGCCTTATTTCTCTGTCATTGAAAATAAGGCAAAGAAATGTGCTCTAAGAGAATGATTTGAGAACAGTCTAAAAGTCAAAAGTAGCCAACCAGCTCTGTTCTCTAGGTAGTAGAAGTAATAACACAATTTCTTTCCTGTCATAGTATCAAGAGAATAGAATAAATGTGTTTCAACCATCACCTAAAAGGGGAAATAGGAACAATTTAAAAACATTCTCATTAAGTTTAGCATGATTTCATTGTCCCTCAGCAAAACATATTTCCTATCAGGGAACTCTATTTCACTATTCTCTTGAAACTGGCTTAGGGAGGGAGGCATGAACAGCTTGAATAATTTCCTGCCAGCTATATGCTATTTTCTTACTATAGCTTTTCAGGTTATGCTATAAAAGCAGGCTTGGCTTTACCTAAAATTTAGAGTGGAGGTATTATGTTCATGAATTGAACCAGGATCAGCAATGAACAATTTTTAAAAGAAGCTTATTAAACTTTCTTGTATAAGAAAGGATTGTTTTATAATACAAATAAGGGGCATTTGATTTATTTCCTTTGGACTTGGGGCAAGATAGAGAAACTCACGCCATAGGGAGAAGGAACTGATTAGTTTCTACAAAGGATGAGAATGACAAGAGAAAAGGAATATGGCCAGAGGAGCTGTAAGGGCAGTGTTTGAAGAAGAGTTTGCTATATACATCTCTGTTCCCCAATTCTTACTGAACGTGGGTAACTTGTACATTCCCTCTAAGAGGATTGCAGGCGAAACCAAGAGAGTTATTTACACTCTCTGATTCACAAACAGCATTTCTCAGTATCCAGGTACAAAATTTGCTATCAGTTCCAACGAAAGAAGAGAAAAAGAATGATTTAAGAAAGTAGAGTTCCAAGGGAAAGAAGGTAAAAATTGGGGGCATGGACTCATGTAATTTCATATAACAAACTGACATTCTGACAACTCAAAGGCCATAGCACTCGTTAGCACCAGAGATAATTGTGGGACATTCCCATCAGAAGGCAGCATTGCCCAGGATGGCAACATGAGTTCGGCCAGCAAAGGTACTGTACTATTCAAAGAACAGTGCCCTTGCCTAAGCTCCATGCAGCTGATGAGAGAGGAAGAAAATGATACTGGAGCAGCAAGTAGAACTTGCTTGCTTGTTAACATATCCGACAGCATATATATTGACCAGAAATAATTGAACGGTTACTTTAAAGAGTGGTTAAGTATGTATGAAAGGACAATTGATGGGTTTCTAGTCCTCTAGCATCCATTTCTCTCTTAACTAATAGCTGCATGATTTCCCTTGGGGAATTACATCCCCTGTACACTGTGTGTTGTCTTGTTCCCCTGGTAAATCACGGTGCCCTCCCACAATGAAAACCAAAGGGAACCCCAAGGACTTTGACAGATCATAGTTCTTCCTGCCTAATAGAAGCCAAGGAACAGAAACATGACCAAAGGGATAGCAATTGGCCTTTCTTCCCAGCCACTTTGAAATTTGAGCATAAAGAATTAAACATGGAAGAAATAAAGGCAGTTGATTCCTCCAGTGAAGGCATTAGAGCCCTAATGTCTGATGATTTCTATACTGAGATTCCCTACACTTACTATTACTAGTTCCTGTTTTTCCCAATGTCCTGCTTTTCTTCCATTCCTGTGAGTTTCTATATATCCACCAATAAATTCACTCTATGCTAGAGATTGAGTTCGTTTCTCCTGTTTGCAATAAAAATATACAAATGGAATATTATAAATTTTTTAAAGTGAAATAATGGTTGTACTTACCATGTGTTTAGAAAATCTGTCCTATTTTGTACAACATAGTTTTATAAAAACCGTATTTTAGATGGATCATTGCTCTATCAAGCCAACAGTTTCAGTGCAGTGTTTTATGGGTCTGTGACGGCACCTCTTTTGCTCTAGACTGGGTTCCTGGGCCAGTGTGTGGTATTGTGTGTCAAAGACTCTGTCAGTGGGTCAAATATTGTCAGTCTTCAAATAAGGCCATGAAAGCATGAAAGACATATCCATACCAGGAATATGTATCATTTCCAGTTGAGATGAATCACTGCCCATTCCAGGGTTGAAGGAATCTAGTGGGATCAACTTGTCACTAAGTGGTTGACTTGTCACTTTGAGGGATGGTGCCATATCCAAGGGACTGTTATCTGTTGCTGTCATTTATCTGCTGGAGATTCAGTAAAGGCAGTAGCTAAATAAGCTATGATGAATGGGGACCCTGATTCCTTTTCCATCAGTAGTTCTGAGTCTGACAACTGACCCATCAAAAATAGATTATAACTATCTATTACCCTTAGTTTTCTTATTCCCTATTGTTGATTTCTTTTGACTGTACATATTGAACAAGATTTTTGTCTGCCCATCTATTTTGCCCTAAGTGAAGCCATGTTCTACTCTCCATCTCAACAGCTCTCTAGCCAGCCTGGTTGTTGCTTCAGCTTTGCTGCCCATTATGATACTTGTGCACAGCTTGCTTCTGAGTGCTAAGTGTCACCACCTGCCTCTATTAATTTGGGACTGTATTACCCCATTTTAATCAGGGAACCCAGATCTGCTACAGCATCTCCTTCCATCTCCCCTATTTACAAGAGACAGCTACCACTGGGATTCTCCCTGATAGTAGTGTCCCTCTCACCAACACATTCTTGTATTGATAAAGGGAGTGTTCCCTGTGCCCACCACAGAATGTAGCTGATTCTCTGGCCTTACACAGTATATCCACCTAGTGTGCCTACTCTCTGAGCCTTATATTTCTTCCTCTATCATTTGCATAAACATTTTGCCTTTTCTGCTTTACTAAATGCAAGCCTTCATTTTCTCCAAGCTTTGGAGAGCCATGGGAGCAGCAAATGTGCATTGTTTCCCATATTCCTTGTCAGGGTATGAAACTCTGTACCAGAGAGAGTGTTACACTAACACTCTCTTATTGAACTTGGCATTCTGCCTCCCACTCATCCCCATGGTCCAGCACCGTCAGGATCCGGTCCCATACCTATGTTCCTGGATCCTGCTGTTATAGTTGACTGGTTCTGCAGCTTTTTCAGGAAATGGCACTTCTACCCCTCCAGCAGAATACACTGGAATACACCAGCCAGGTTATCTTGTGATAACCCCAGTTATTAGTCTGTCATCCAGGAGAAGAGGTGGACGCAACAGCTCGTATATCCTCAAGCAGGTTGGAGAGGCTTTAACTGGCAGGAGTGGACCATTGCTGCAGACCCATTGGATTCAGATATCTTGGGGTTTCAAGGTTCTGGTACCATCATTTCAGGCGTCCCCATCCCGATAATCAGGTTCCAGACCTTTCACACCGTGACCCTGACCTTGGCAATGGCAGACTTGCTGAAGATGAGAATTTAACCTTGTCTGGAGCTCTGCTACTCTTATAATTATATCCTCGTCTGATGCTCAGCTTTTTCTGGCCTCCACCTGCGAAATGTGGGATTCTTTTTATATGCTGCCAAACAGGCCTTTTGATTTTCACATTTTGACCTTAAATTGTTGATGAATCACCATCAGCCTATCAGTGTCTTTGTCCAATGCATCAGTAGTATTCCGATTCCATTGCTTCTATAATTGCTACTTCCCCAAACCCCTCAAAGCTATGAGACTTTGCAGCAGCCAATGTGTGACCATCCGCAGCATCTCTTTCCAGTCACCACCAGGGAACATTTAACAATTGTTATTACAGCAGGTCAGACCCCAGAAGTGCTCCACCTACCAGTGTTGCTAGCTGGCCAGGGGTGATCCAACTCTAAATTCCTCTTTTTGAATCTGCTTCCTTAGGACCACCCTTGGCATTAAATATGTGAGGCTGGGTTCCCCATACATGAACTCCGAGACAAAAAGCTGCATGCAGGACCTCTATGGGGCAGTGCTCACAAGAACAACACGTATTTAAAGGAGAGAGGGGAGAATAATTGAAAGAGGATAAAGTTGAATGTACTGCATTTGCAAAATGGCCCCAGTAGTCTAGCTAGGATGACTCCAGAGGGGTTGCATGAGCTAGGATGACCTTTCAGGCTGTCCAAGATTGAGGCCAGGGGTGGGTCTCTGTACCCGCTCTCCCCATATTAACAGGTTCTGGTTGTGGGCTGCCCCTGGGGCAGGGTTATAACGTTTGTGAACCAGTTTTTCATGCCAACACTCCCCACCGCGAGTGACTCCATCCTGATTTGGGAGCCAACACTCCATCTACTACATTTGTACACATCACACTAGGGGAGAGCTATGGCTTTGAGGCTTGCCAAAAAAACAACAATGACAAAAAAGAAAACCTCGATTTGTATCTTAACCTTACCAGTGACAAGACAAATGATTGGTCAAGATATTCAACTTTCTTAGTCTTGGTTGTTCCTCTTGTGGAAAAAAATCTACTTATTTTCAACATTATCATGGTTATTCCCACTTAACCATTCTTTCAGATGTATTGTAGATTTACCTTGATAAAATCCAACTAGTATCAAAATTCCATTAGTATTTTAAGTGAAATAAAATAAATATATGGATTATTTTGGAAAATAAATGTTTTCTCTTCTGGATTACTGAATTTCTTTCTTTTCTTTATTCTCTCTCTGTGTCTCTCCCTCGCTCTGTCTCTCTCTCTCTCTCTCTCTCTCTCCCCCCCCATGGGAGTTCTCACTCTTGCTCTCTCCGTCTTTCAGATGGTATCTTATTTCCAACTGCTAAAACAAAGTACCATAAACTGTGTGGCTTATAAATGACAGCATTTTATTTCTCACAGTTCTAGAAGCTGGACATCTGAAGTCAGGGTGCCAGAGTGTAGAGTTCTGGTGAGCACCCTCTTTTGCACTGGGGGTTAAGATTTCAACATGTGAATTTGGGGTGGAATACAAACATTCAGTCCATTGCCGAAAGCCTTCAGTTAAGTTTTGGTGTTGTGAATAGGCATTTCTAAAGATTTCTTTTAACTGTTGTAGCAGTATGTATCCTCTTTTAAATTTTAATTTTTAATTTGTTAACATAGTAAATTGTTATTTTTTGATGGGATGAGAAAATTGTTCACATTTTCTAGGAAGAGATTTTCATTTATTTCATTTATAATGATACTTTGTCTTTTCAAATTATCAGCACTGATTGCAAGATAATAATTTCTTACATTTAAAAACTTCATCTAAAAAAATAAAACCTCATCTATACTGACATTTAAAGTCTTCTAAATTCTAATTATATTTCATTTTGACTTTTTCTTTTACTCACTAGTCTAAAGTTTTTTAAAAGATTGTTGGATTTATTTCAAAAACAACCTTCTTCATTTATTTATAAATTCAGTTGTTTTTCTATTTTCAAATTCTATTATTTCTAATTTCTTATTATTTCTTATGATTTCCTTAATTTTCTTTCCTATTTATAAGTTAAATTTTAATTAACTTACATTGATTTTCTTCTTGTTTAATAATAAAAGCACTAACTGTTCTTAGAATTTAGCTTAGTTTCCTTTGATACATAGTACTGTCATTTTTATTATTTATTTATCAAGAAGACCATTCGTTCAAATGGTTAATTTCCAAATGGCTAAGGCTTCTTAAATGTTTGAACTTTTATATTAATTTGAACTTCACATTTTGCTAGGTTTACAAAATTTCTAAATTTTTAAAATATTATCTTATGATAATAGAGTATGACCTATTTTAAAAATAAACATCTATTAAATAAAATATATAAATTTTGTTATCAAATTCCTCTTAATCCATTTTTCTCTCCTCCATCAAAACTTTGGACTTTCACAGTTTCTCTCATCCATCAAAACTTTGGACTTTCATAGTTTCCATTATCTGTTTTATAATGCCTTATTTATCACACACACACAAAATGATGACTATTGATTTTCTATTGAGGTTTGTCTCTTTTATCTTTATAGAATGTCATCCCTTTGTCCTACTAAGCGTCTTCTTAATCTTGTCAACCACTGTCCACATGTTTTTTATTTGTGGTTGGTAGATATTCATTACCTATTCTTTTAACAACTCTGCTGTGTTACAATTTTTAAGTATTCTTTATCACAAAGAGCAAGAGATTTGTTGCTTTGTTTTGTATTTAATACAAATTAATATTTTTTAACTGAGGACTTAACCCATATTTATAATAACTGATGTTTATTATTACTACTACAAACTTTTTCTTTCTTTCCAGGTTTTTTTAATATCTGTATTTTCTAATACTCCCTTTTATATAGCAATTTTCTAATATCATCCCACATATGGCAAAAGGCACCACTTTACTTATTCTACCATTTTTTACAGATATTTTTGAGTATTACCATATTATTCTCTAAGTAATATATACATTTAGATTTTTCGGTTAGACTTTGTGATGAAGAGGAAAAGTGACACACAGACTTACTGATTCCTTCCAGTGAAAATACAAACATTTCTGCATGTTTTTAATTCCTTCTACTTTACCACCTCACATCCAGAAGTTTTGCTGAGACCTCAAAGACAGTTGTGAAGGTTAAACATTAAAAAAAATTGGAGCATGACATTTACATCGAAGGCGTCAAAGATTTATATATATCATGGTGGAAAGTTTCCAGCAGATAGCAGTAATGGGTCTTGTGCTAGAAAAATCTGTCTATTATTTCAAATTCTTAAAGTATAAAAGCAAAATGTTCTTATGCAAGAATGTCTTTTTCTAATTCACAAGAAAACACCACATGGACTATTCATGACTCTGTTTAATAAAATGTGAGATATGTTTATTATAACTTTAAGTAAGTCTTCTCTTTCAAGCATTACTGCTAATATTTTTTCTAAAATTTCGTATCTTCATTAAAAACAATATGAAGAAAAGGTGGAAGAAATTTTGCTCCCAACAAAGATAGAGAACAGGAGCCAAGTTATCTTTCTGCCTTAAACAACTAGAAAGCCAAACAAAATAACAGTAGTTTCCAGAACTACTTTCAGACAAGTAGGTTTTGAGTGACAAGCAGCTCCTGTTAGTGATCCCTGGGGAGGGGAAGCAAACATGGGGAGCACTCTGATAGCCCCACATCACTGCCTGGAGCGTCTATACACTGAGAGGCATGAGGGGAAAACCACAGCAGAGCCTGGGAGTCTCTCTAATTTGAGCAAACCAACCTAAGAGTTGGGTGAGCCCAGGGCAGCTGGGATTTGTCCACAGGTTAACAGGTAGAAGCAGCTATGGGGACAGAAGGGGCCTGCCCAGAGACCTCTGGAGACCTGCAGAGGGTTTCCTTAGTTTTCAGCACGCTATTTGACTGACTCGTGCAGGTCAGGAAATTGAGACCCCAAGGTAAGAACCACCAGATGTACAAAAGCTGACCGAATTCACCCCCAGCAGATCTGCATCACAAGACAAGATAAAGGAAGTACTTAGGGCAGAAGGATAATGATACCCATGCTCAGATCTTGGTTTCTGAATACCATTCTAGAAATGGCTGATTCTAGGACTGGGACACAAAGTGCAAGATGAACCTTGAACATCTTGTAGTACCAGAAAGTGAGGAAGTACTCAAAACACAAGAGGATGGAGGCATATCCTAGGGACACCCGAGCCAAGAACTAACCTGACAGAACTTCCAATCGTCAGATTAGGAACGATTTGTGCAACAAAGTAATGCAGTACTGGGTTACAAGCCAAAGTATAAAATAAATATACCTGAGTCCACACAGATACAAATCAATAATTGAGTAAATAAATAAATGGGAGGGGGAAACAGAGGCAAAACTCCCTTGAAGGAGAGTTACAAATAACATAAAATGTAATGTTAGGGTTATCGTAAGAGTTTTCACATACTATGTGAGAAAATTTGGGTCACTCAGTACCCCATGCATTGTGTAGGCCATGCCCCAGGCCCATGGAAAGTTGGGTGGTGTATAGATTTGCCAAGCTCCTTAGTCACCTCAGTAAGCTTAGTAAAGCCAGGAAGAAAAGAGATTATTGTCGTTTCAGTCCCTGGGCAGCACCACTGGGGAGAATGACAGTGCTCCTGAACCAGCCTGACTCAAGGTATTAAAAAACAGAGAGAATAGCAGTGTTATAGAGTACTATACCTTATTCTATAGGTTTACTTTCCTCAATTAAACTTGAGTGTTTTGAGGTGGTTCTTTTATGCATGAACAACTTCCTGGAGACAGCTCCGCAAGGCTCCATTCTAGTTGCCTTGAAAGGTGGCTGAGGGAGTAACACCACGCTAACAGTCAGTAATCATGCAAAATCTTTCCTGTGAAGGGAAAAATAATTGGGAGTATATAAAACCACTGTCAAAAATTTCTGACCATCTAGCATTAAAAAGAGGCTCTGGGGAGCTATTGTTTCGAGAAACTATTGCCGAGGATAGCCTCCATTGCCCTGAGGAGATAACACTGGACATGGAAGCAATTGCTAGGCATTACTACTAGTGTCCAGCAATGAGAAACTGCCCAGAGGCACTTGGCACCCAACCTGACGCCCTCCCAAAGCACATTCTGTGTCTCAGTGTGTTGCCTTTTCAGCACCCTTCCATAGCACCTCAAAGACATGTCAAACTCAGCGTGCCCTAAACCAAAATCATAGCCTACCCCTAAACCAGCCACCTGCCCCAAACTGTCTGTATTCTAGTATTCTCTACCTTAATGATTGGCAATATAAGCCAACAGTTCTCATAGTTTAATCATCTACATCTCCCAAACTCAGTCTACTTCCACGTCCAATTACTTTATGTCCTCGGTAACTCCTAATCTTGTCTACTTGCTATATCTTCACTACTCTACCCAAATAAATGGCCATCAGTTTTCTCCTGGACTAAAGCTATATTTTCCCCTAACGGGCTTTCTTTTGCATCCCAAACTCTGCACTATAGTCAAGGATTAGAAAATGCAAAATGATCATATCGCACCCTTCTTAAAGCCTGTCAATATGTTCCCATTTCTCTTGGAATAAAAACAAAAATATTTAAATTCTCACACAAGGCTTTTCATATTCCAGACTTTGCTTATTATTTCAGATGGGCCAAAACAACTCAACATCACTAATACCCCCTTCCAAAAACTTTCCTGTGTTGAACAAGAGAATCCAGGAACTATATTTCCAAGAGCACTTTTGCATGTTTAGAGTTTTGGGATGACAGGCACTCATATAAAATTCTGAAGGCAGAAGTCCATTGTTCTCCTGTTGTGGCAGCAGAAAGCATGAGCAGCTGTGAGAGATTCGGCAGCTTCTTCTTGAAAACTACATGCATCGCTGAAATCCTTGACATCAGATACATTTCTTTCCCTGCTCTTCAGTGGTGCTTTCTTCAGTAGCAGCTTTCCTGAACTTCTACAGTCTTACTGCTTCAGCCCTTCCAATGGTTGCGTACATCCCTATATTTCAGACCCAGAAATACAGAGTGTTTTCTGTTTCCTTAACCAAATCCTGACTGTGCCCGGTTTTCATCCTGGAACTGGGCACAAAACTTAAAGATGAAACTCTAAATTTGGTTTGCAGGTCTGATTCAATTTAAGGCAGTAATGACCTCATTGCCAGTGGATATGGGTGTCTTTGTTTGGTTCCCCCAAAAGGGGACCCTGAAACAGAAATTTAAATGCAAATGGTTGGGCGCCTGGGTGGCTCAGTCGGTTAAGCATCAGCCTTCAGCTCAGGTCATGATCCCAGGGTCCTGGGATGGAGCTCCATATCAGGATCCCTCCTTAGCAGGGAGCCTGCTTCTCCCTCTGCCCCTCTCCACTCTCTCTCTCTCTCTCAAAAATAAATAAAATCTTTAAACAAAGTAAAAAAATAAATGCAAATGGTTAATCTGAGAGGTGATGTCAGAGAACACTGGTTAAAAATTGGAAAATGAGGGGCGCCTGGGTGGCTCAGTTGGTTAAGCGACTGCCTTCGGCTCAGGTCATGATCCTGGAGTCCTGGGATCGAGTCCCACATCGGGCTCCCTGCTCAGCAGGGAGTCTGCTTCTCTCTCTGACCCTCCCCCCTCTCATGCTCTCTCTCTATCTCATTCTCTCTCTCAAATAAATAAATAAAATCTTTAAAAAAAAACTGGAAAATGAGAAAGCAAGGAAAAGAAAAAATCCCTTATCAAGGCATCACTGCTGTGAACAACTGGCATTCAACAGTGCTAGACAACAGTAGTACATGACTCTCACCCCAACTGAAAGGGGAGCCTGGACCTTTCTCCACTAACTGCCTATCCATTTATGGCCAGAGAATACTTCCAGGGGCATGGATTCCCCAGTCCATTTAGCTTGCCCTGTGTCAGGAAGAGAAACAGAGAAGTCCTCAAGTAGAGAGCCACAGTACTGACAGTAAACAATCCATAGCACATAGAAGAGAATGCAGGGGAATGCATAGAGATAAGGTGTCTGCTCCAAGGAGACATAGGCAAGTGGGCACAAAGCTGCTTCTATTATAACCTGTAGTTCCTACACAAGACAAAGCTTTAGAAGACAAAGTACCTGCTGCAATGGATGTGACTTCATGTAAGTGCACCGGAGAACTGAGAAAGAAACAAACTCACCATTTTATATTCTCCATCCAAGTCACAGAACAGAGTACTCCAGAGATGATATGACTTCCTGGAAAGAATTCCTTGTATCTTGAATCTACAAAGTGAGATTTCTGAAAACCAAAGTCGGATCTTATGGGTGGTTGAATTACAAGACAAACTGAATTACAGCTTTGGTAGGGCTCTGATGTTAAAGTTAAGGCATTGATGGAAAAGGAATGCAACATTAATAATTGAAATGGGCATATTTCAATGAATCTAATTATAGTGACCTACCCCAGATTTTTCTGAGTGCCCCCTTAAGAACCAATGCAGCCTGTCCCTCCCTCCCCTGTGTGAAATTATCAGCCTCCACTTGCCCGAAGACCATATAATTACCATGTCTGACTGATCACCTTGGAAGGTTATGCTGAATCATTACCGCCTCTTATTGTTTCCAGATTGATAAATATGCTTTTGAGGGAGGAGGCTAGAGCTTCTGTCCACTAAATGCCCATTCATTTTTGGTCAAAGGCTGCTTCCAGGGGCATAAAAAGAAGTTTGGGAAAATACACAGAACATAAAATTTACCATTGTAACTATTTTTCAGTGTTCATATCTGTGACATTATGGACATTCACACTGCTGTGTAACCATTACCACCTTCCTTCCACCTTCAGAGATTTTTAGATTTCTTCAGCTGGAACTCTGTACCCATTCAACACTAACTCCCCTTTCCTCCTTCCACCAGCCTCTAGCAACCATCATAACTTCTGTCTCAATGAATTTGACTGTTCTCGGTACCCCATTAAGTGAAATCATACACTATCTGTCCTTTTGCGACTGGCTTCTTTCACTTTGCATGTCTTCATGGTTCATCCATGTTGTTGCACGTGTCAGAATGTCCTACCTTTGTAAGGCTGCATAGTATTCACTGTGTATATATTCCACATTTTGTTTATCTGTCCATCCATCGATGGGCATTTAGGTCATTTTTGTCTTTCGGCTATTGCGAATAATGCTGCTATGTACATTGTTATGCAAAGAACTATTCACGCCCCTGCCTTCAATTCTTTTGCATCCCAGTGAGCTTTTCACAACTGCTTGTTTCAGTGCTTTAAGCTTCAGTCTTTGGTAGAAGTTTTCCCTGACATTTGGTGTTCACACCTTTGAGAGTTATTTCCCCCATTCCTCTGTGTTATGTATGCCCCTCTGTACCTTGAATACATAGAGTGGTTTCTGTTTTCCTGGCTGATACAGCCACCTTTCATGTTTTGTGCTCTCTGCCACTCATTCTCTGTGCTACAGTGATACTGACGTTCTTTACGTCCATTTTACCTACCATGCTCCCTTCTACCTCAGGGCCTTAGAACCTGCTCCTCTGGGTGCTTGGGTTACTTTTGATATACCCATCCCCCCATAATTAACTCCTCATCTTTCAATCTCAACTCAATGCCACTTCCTCAGGGGAGCATTTCCCTTCTCAGATAATTTTGAGTACCATGTCCTCCTCCCTTAGAAGACTTAATTTGGTTTCTGATTTTTACATTTTGTACTTATTTAATTAACATTTCTAATATCATCCAGATGCTAAGCTCCACATGAATCTGAGATCCTGTGTTCACTTTATTCCTAGCACCAACTTGCTACACTGAGTAGCAATCACTCTCTATAATTTCAAGTCATTTTGGAGGCCTGTTAAAGCACTGTGAAATGTAGTAGATGTTGTGTTCTCTGGAGGAGGCATGGAGGGACAAAGTGGAGCTGAAACCAGTTCTTCAGGTTGTGTTTTAGTCAACAGCTGAGAGCACATGTCAGAGCTAAGAACATACTTACCCTATTGTCAGTGGCAAGCGGGGGATGACTCTGGTTAAGGGGAATGTCAGCATGTCTTTGTTCAGCATGATGGAGATTTGGGTCTTGCATTTTAGACCTCCCTCAAGAAAGAGAGCACTGACTTCTCTTTATAAAATTTGGAGACTTCAGAAAGACTTAAACTCTGGAGCACCCACAGCAATAGAAAGAATTCAAACCAGACCCCCCAACATTTGTTAACAGGGAGTGCAAACTGTTGGGAGGAAGAGTTAAGTGAGTCTATTTTTTTCACATATTGTAAGCCTCTAGATCTCAAATTGCAGACTTCAGAGATCAGAAGGAAAACACAAGTGCACAGAAATGGAATAAAAGGAAAAACACAAGTATGCCAATAGCAGACAAGGTGTTTGTTTGCCTTAAGTATTTTTAAATGATAGATTGATTGTTTCTGCTCTCCTTATGTAAACTGCAGATAATTTTCAGAGGTCATTCTCAAATTTGACAAAGAGTTTCCAGTTTGAAATTCTGTCCAATTTAAGCAAGGATAAAGAAAATATAACAATATACTCCTAACTTAATCATGTATATAATTATGTTTAGGTGGCTTATGCATATGCCCAACCAACTGCAAAACTTATGTTTCTACCAAGCCTAAACCCTGAAAATTTTTTTCTCTCCAAAACTGAGCACTGATTCATTAGATTGCAATTACAGTTTTACAAGTCTATCCATGAAGGTAAAAAAAAAAAAAGCCCTATTTATTTCTTCTAGATGCCCCTCTAAAGAACTTAATTGGAACCGCTAAGCTACTAGTTTTTCTCCTCTGATTCACCCAAATTTCTGAAGTGACTAATGCTTGGATGATAGTGAAAGTTATTCTAAATAATGAAGTTAGTCACTGTCTCACAAGGCTCTCCTTAAGGAAAACAAACTAATGATAAAGTAAGTGCATGATAATTGAGCTTTGACTCATGGCAATTCAAAGCCTCTGCAAGGTTTGATTTTCATTCTTGTTTTAGTGACTAGGTCTCTATGTTCTAGGTTATGAGTGGAAACAGGAAGAGAGCGTGGCACTGTGGGTACAGCTTGGGGGAAAATCACATGAGCTGATGCAAGTTCCAGGTAACAGTAGGGTAAGAAGCCTGATCAATCAGAGAAAGAGAGAAGCCACAGGTATTGGAAAAGAGGAATACCAGCGGCAGACAGGTACCCTCAGCAAACTGCAGACTGTCAGGACTTGAAGGAATACAGGAAGGCAGGGGCAGGGGTTTGGAGGGTCAAGCAACTACAGGCAACCAGTCAGTGAAATAGTTGATAGTTCAGTGCAGGGTAGGCAAAAGTAAAGATTCTGTAGAGCAGTGGCAACAAGGAGAGGATTCAGATTCAGTGGCAGCTGTCTCTGTTTACCTCTCACCCTGAGAGAGTTGCTCCTGAGTGAACCCAGCCTGCAGGCTGAAAGTGACGATAACAGAGAACAGCTGGTGGCATAACGAATGTGTGTGTGGGGAACACATACAATTCTCTGGCAAGCAGACATTTCCCTGAAAAACAGAACTTCCCTCTAACATTATCCTCAAGGTCCACATTAATGGTCCATGCTACAAACAAAATCATGTTATCATGAGTACCTTTGTGCACATTCCCACAAACTCAAAACATCCTTGGAGGGAATTCAAGTTCGGCCCAATGCTTGATTCTAGCCTCCCATATTTTGTATTATGGTATAGTTCCACCCTATAAATATGAAATCCTCAATGAAACCATATGCAATCATCTTGCAGCATGTACATGACATGAAAGCTGTGTTTATATGACACTAAAAACATAGGAAAAATGAATATCCCATCTGCCACCTGGATATGCAGTCTCTAGGATGGAAAGCAAGTGTATATTTGGAATACACAAAGACCAACTGAATAATAGACTCCTTTTCACTCCAGTACATTGTTGTAACCTAGATAGATCCTTAAATTAAGGCATGGAAATTTGGATTTTTGAAAGACATTATTCTTGAGAACCTCGAAATACTTAATCTACTCTTTGGGGTAGGTAAAAGCTTATATCTATAGTGGGAGAAGTGAGAGGTATTACATGCTCCACCTGGTCTAAGTTTCTTGCATTCATCAGCTCCCATAAAATAGTGTTGGTCATGAAATATGAATGCACAATGTTACTAGCACATTTGGCCCTCATGCAGGTTCTATTCCACCATTTTCCCATCCCCAGACTAACTCAGAGAGGTGCAGAAACAAGAATAGGGAGACGGTAGTTATGGCTGGACTGTCGTGGATGTAACAATAAAATCACACCATCATGCCGAGTTGAGATTCCTCAGCCAGAGTCAGAACACCCTCTACATGAATGCAGGTCAACTGCTTTGCTCTGTAACCAAGCCCAAGTCCCTCTGCCCAATGCGCAGCAAAGCCAGTCCCTGAGAAAATATCCAATAAGGAAAGAGTTTATTCAAGAAGAGCCAAATGAGGAGATGGGAGGACAAGCTTCAAATCTGCCTTCCCAAAGGGGGAGAGAACAAGTTTTTGATGATCATAGGGGTGGATATTTTATACACATTGATTAAAAGGGTGGAGAAACTTAGCATTATCCATGAGGAAAGATGGGGCATGAGCACTGAGCAAATAAATATGTAACATACATCCCATGTTCACTTCGGGGTGGAGACTTAACATCAGAACAAGGCAAAATTCAACCCCTGACATCAAGAGGTTGTTGTAGGACAAGGAGAGGGGCTATGGGCATGCTCTGAGAGTTAGTACAAACTGGATGGGGCCTTGGGCTTGTAATCTTGGGTATTGCCCCTGAGTATATACCCTGTACTCAATATTGAACTTGATTCATGAAGCCTTCCATATAAGAGCTACTAAATCTTCACAAAAATGCTATCATGGTCCATGGTAGTTCAATGAACTCAAAGGTGTAATCAAATGAGCATATGATTGTAGTGCAGATTTATCTATGGCAGATAATCTTATATTAGTGAAGTGCTTAGAAAATATGACTTAAGGGGAAAAACACCTGGAAAAAAAAATGTTTTCCCTAAGACAATTCTATTTTTAGGTTGTGTCCTCCTAAGTTATAAGAGAGCCATCTTTCTCTTAGATGCAGGTCAAATTAGGCATTATCCAAATAGCATCAGCAGGGACCCCAGTTGGTGGAAGGAAGGTTTTACAGACTCCAGTGGCCTCACATACTATTTGGAAATCAGTACAGCGCTGGTTGCCCAGTGCAGCTGTGGTTGCTATAGGGATGGACTCCTGTGAGTACTCCATCTGCTGCAAGAGGGACAGCTTGGAAGCCCCTCACAGGTCTTAAGAAGAAATGAAGCAAACAAATGACTCATCTGGTTAGGAAGACTGGTTCGACAAAGTAGCTATTTCAGCAGATTTCAAGCATATGCATGCTATGAATCTTTGGTCAAACCAGAAAAATCTTAAATTTCAAAATTAGTTGCAAAATGTATCCCAGTTTCAATCAATTACTTTGAACATGTGCACGTTACCTAAGCACAAAGTGTTGCAACCTTTTTTCTGTTAAATTTAGCAAATGCACTTTTATTTAAATGTTTAAACCACATTTTCCAGGACAATTAATATTAGCTTCTAAACAAAATGAAGGGCTCATCTAACAGGCTCATTTTCGAGAACACAGCAAAAACAGACTTCTGTGATGAGTCCATATGGAATGTCAGGGTCTCACACATGCTGGAAAAAATTAACTCAGAGTTGTCTGAAACTATTTTTAGCATTGTCCCTTATTAGTAAACAGAAAGATTGATTAAAGAATCTGGACATGTACTTATATTACTTTTAAACTCCTACATCCATCCAAACTCACAGAATTAAATAAGGTCCAATGTAGTGCATTTTGAAAAATAAGGGGAAAAAAGCCCTTGTTTCTTGGATTCTCAAAAAGAAATCAAATATCCTGAAGGGAAATTGGGCTGTTGGACACTGATATCATGGAGAATACAAAATATTTGAAAATACGAGTGACAGCGGCTGCTGCCATGCATTTTTCTATTAAAATGAGGTTTTGCCTACTTATTTGGTGGAGAAAATATAACAGCTGCTGACTAATGTAGTTTTCATTTTATATAAATTTAAAATTACATGGTATGGCTAATGCAGCAGAACCATATTTAGATAAACTGGAACCTCAAAGTCTCCTATGGGAAGGCATATCTGAGTGAAATGTGATCTTTTAGAAATTGTCCCCTAACTATTCAAATGTATCACCAGAAATTAAATGTTATTCACAAGTTCTGTTACTCAGAAGGGTACTTCCATAAGTCTACCCTACCAAACTGTCCCTAAACAGAATGTGCCCTAAAAGGTAGAGAGCTTAACTTCAGAGACTCACAGAAGAGGCAGAGGAGATATCCCAATGGTCCAACATTCTTGTTGAATAAAGAAAGACAGCTAGCAGACAGGTAAGGTTCCATACAAAACAGATAACACATAACACACTCAAAACACTATCTTACTAATCCCGAACAGTGTCTTCGGGTGATTGTTTCTCCTTCTCCTGAAGCTCCCCTTCTGGGGTTCTGTCTCGTCATTGCTTTCCCACCCATACCCTCCCAATTTCCACTGCCATCAAGTTTAGATGCCATTTTTCTCAATTCCCAATGGTGTTCCCATGTTATCTAATTCACGCTAAGTTGTTAATGACTGATAATGAATTCATATGGTATCTCTCCCACGTGATGTATTTGAAGTTTTTAGCAGAAACCTTGCTATTTTTATGCCATTAAGTAAGAAATGATATATTTTAGACATCAGGTAGAAGTGACTGAGAGATACTTTGGAGCAAGGCAAGGGTACAACAAGGGAAATTTTTCAATCCCTCTGAATTTTGCCACATGCGAAAGGGTTTATTCTGCTTCAGTGCAGGACTGGATCTTTGCTTACCCTGAATACAATGTATTATTAAAAGATTTAAAAAAATGATTTTTATACTAAAGTAATTTTTATATCATTAAAGGAATATTCTTTAAACACCATTATACATACATTTTACATAAATGCAATATACATTTTGTTTTATTCATTTTCTGAAAATTTGTGATCCATTGAAGACAGAACAAAGCTTAATCTGTTTAATGGTGTAGAAAATCAGAAAGAAAAGGCTTAGCATAACCAGGAACTGGCCAAGTCATCGGTTTAACAGATTTACAAATATGGAAGGGAAAGATTAAAGAAAGACAAGGTAGACTAACGAGGAAGCAATTAGTGAAGACATCAATTTTGTAAGATTTAATTTTAGACAAATATGTTTGACCCTCTTTAAAAATTCAAAACAACAGAACATCTTAGTAGAGACTTGACACACCAAAGCAGAGTGAGCAAAGATTCACATATCTCAAGATTCTAGAATCAGGGTCAAAGACCACCTGGATATAAAATGTTTCTCCCCCTCCTCCACTTCTTCCTCCTCTTCTTTTTCTCCTCCTCTCTCTCTAACTTCTTTCTTTCTCTCCCTCTTCTTCCTTTCTTCCTTCTTTCATTCAATAAATATATCCCTAAGGCAAACAGTTCTAGATACTAACGATACAGCAGTAAGCCAAACAAAATTTATTTTCTCCAAAGGTGTATTCTAGTTGGAGGGGACAATTAACAATGTGTACTGTGATGATAAGTGCTATGAAAATCATGGATCTGGATAAGGACATGGAGTGTTGGAATGGGCAGTTCCAGAGAGGATCTCCCCAATGAAGTGATATTTGGAGGGGAGAAAAAGGAATTGAACCGTGACATTGGAACAAAACATCCAGGATGCAGACTGAATGGCACATTCAGAGACCCTAAGCAAGTATGCCTGGCTCTTAAAGGAAGAGCCAGGAGATCGTAGTGCCTGCAGCAGAGTCAGCAAGGATAGTGACCAGGGATGAAAGAGCACAGGACACTGAGGGTCATATTGGGAGGGCTTTTAAGCCAGGGTAATGATTTATTTTTAAGAAGTGATAAGAGTTTTAAGCAGAGGCAAATCATGTGTTAGTTTACATTTCCAAGGGAAATTAAAATTTTTAATTGGCATTGAATACCCAAATACATGACTCTAATGTCTTACAGAAAAATATCAATTCAAATAATTACTTTCTTGAAATATGAAAGAGAATGTCACAATCTGCACAACTGGAAAGTTTCTGAAGAAATTATTTTTTAAAAAATCAAGACCTAGACCTTAATTAACAGCCAAACTCAGACCATTTCAGGGTTTTGATGTTGCAAGGATCCAGCAAGAAGGAAACTATCAATGATTATCTGGTCTAACAATCCCATTTCACAGAGGAACAAACAGAATCCTTGAGACACAGAGAGACAAAGGCAGAGCTTAGGTAAATGCAGAACTCCTCATTTCTACCTTGTTTCTCTTCTATAATAACATTCTATTATATTTTAAATATCCTGAACACATAGTTTATAAAGCATAAAAGAGATAGAGATTAACTTGAAAGCCAAACTAAACAATGTTTTTGAGGGAGATCCATCAAGCAGGACCTTAAATTGTTCTACTAGAACCCAGATAGTAGGTAGAGCATTTCTTTGTTTGTTTGTTTTAAATGGAACCAATCAGTGGAAGCCTGGAAACCAGGGTTTTGGCTTCTAAGCCTCCCCTGACACCTTTACTTAATTAATAGCTGGCACCTTTGTTTTTAGAGATGACATTCAAGAGTCTGTATGGAATAACTAATAATGAAATGCATGCAGGAGACTACCAAGACCATGTCAAAACTAAAAGAAAAAAAACTGGAAGGAGATTACAATAAGGAAGCATGATATTTGAATAACAATAAGGAGGCATGATATATTGATGCATAATTTTATTTATTTATATTTAAAAGAAAAAGTTAACTATATTGATAGGGAATCATTAAAGCTCCATTTAAGAGATCAATATCTGCAGCTATTTCTTTAAAATCAGATTTTAAGAAATCACCAGCTAAATCATAAGGAATAAGCATGATTTTGTAAGCTTTTTTTTGTAAGGTAAAATGTATATTATGAATTAAAGATTGAATGTCATAATAAGCTATCATTTTTCACCTGAGTGCACGTTCAGAATCTGAGCACAGGACAGCATAAAAACATCCAATTATGGACATCAGCCAAAACTTCAGAATTATATTCAAGATTTTATTTGTGCTGATGATTAGACATGACAACGAACCCACTGACTTCAAGATATTGAAGTTGTTTTTCCAAATATTTAAAAGTACATGATTTTCTCAGAACATGGATTTAACGAAAGGTCATCTAAATTTGCAAAATATATTAAGCTCATGATGATTCAGGGAGTATATACTTTTTCTTACTGTTAATCTATTATTTTTTACTGATTGCGAAAATGAAAATAAAATTAGAAATATTCTAATGCTAATTACATAGTATTATACATTTACTAATTATGTATGTACTAATGTATTATGCATTATGTATTATGTTTGTACCAATTACATAGTATTTATTATTTTTCTAAGACTGAGGGGAAAATCCATTGTTTTTGGACCAAGAACTTACTCATCTACAGTCCTGTATTTGGGGGATGATGTGCTCAAGCATTTTAAGTTTTCTAGTAAATGTTAATATAACTCTAAAATGATAGAGCATTTACTAACTTTCAGATCTGTAGTATTTAATGAATTCGTTTAATGTGCATGGGCTACCTATATAAGTAGAGAAGGGAAATGATTTACAGATATCATCATAAAAAAGGAGAAAGTAATGTTTGTTCTGTATCATCAAGGTTTCAAGCTTATGTTTATGGCCTTGATTATATTTATACAATTATTATTACTATTATTATACTACTGTCATAATATTGAATAAACGTGTATGGCCTACTAAGTCTTAAAGTACTTCATATATAGTCTCCCATTTGATCTTTAAAACAAGCCTTTGGAATAACTATTATTATCTACCTTTTCCACATGAGGTTCTTGAAGTTGAGTGAGTAATTGGTTGAGGGGAGAGTCAAAGTGCGAGTCATAAAACTATTCTTTTTGTGGTTGTTTAATGGGAATTTTGTGATGACTATAACTTATGTGGGAGCGTAGATATATAATCCACAGCATCTGTATTTAAATAATCTATAATAGTTGGGAAGGATGCACAAGAAATCCATTTGACTGATAAAGAGTATACTCAATAAACCCATTTAAAACCTTTGGTAATAAGTGATTGTAGCAAGATTGCAGGATAAAAGGTTAACATATGAAAGTCAATTGCTTTCCTACAAGCTAACAATAAGCTATTGGAATGTGAAGTTAAAAACACAATATCATTTAAATAGTAACCAATAAAAAGAAAAATCAAGGTGTATATCTAACAAAAAATATATAGGATCTACTTGTAAGAAACTATAAAACTGATCTAAATAAATGGAGAAAAATTCTGTGTTCATGCATTGGATGACTAAACGTTGTTAAACTGTCAGTTCTTCCCTAATTGATCTGTAGATTCAATGCAACCCAATCAAAATCCCAGAAAACTATTTTGTGTATATGGGCAAACTAACTCTCATATTTATATGGAAAGGGAAAAGACTATAACAATAAACAAAACAATACTAAAAAGAACAAAGTTGGAAGACTGACAGAATTCAAGACTTGATACAAATCTACAATAATCAAGCAGAACAGTTTTGGTGTTATTTTTAACATTAATCTGTGTCAGATTAATGAAACAAAACAGAGAGGATTTTTCTTCTGAGTAAATGATTGTACAAGTGAATTAAAGTAACTTGGGAAACCATTATTTTTGCTCATTACAAAAATCACTATTTTTTCACAAAAAAAGGACACAGAAGAACTTCAGCACAGAAAAGAAAATCATTATTCTAATCACCATGCTACCCTTTTTAAAATATGAATTACTTTGTGATTCACTTCTATAGTTAATTATGGCAATGATTATTCATTTCTACTGAGCAACTGTTCTCATTCCCCTTTGATTTTCATTGGAAAAGTATCCCTTTCCCTACCTCATGTGATTCTAGTAACACCATGAAATAGAGTGCCCACTCATTCCCTGGATAGATGGGTGAGCATGTTACCCAAGTCCTGCCAATCATGACACCGCTTGGTTCATTGTGTATAACACAACCAGCACCAATCACAAAAGTGCTATTTTATTTATTGGCTTGCAGAGATAGTTTCTCTTCCTTCCTGATCTCACATTGTAAAGATGCAGACTTAAGACTCTCCACAATTCTCTTTCCTGCAGCATAAAAGAATGAAGTTAACCTCTGATGGGAAAATCTGAAGATGGAAAGAAAAAGATCTTTGGTAATGTTATTTTGATTGAGCCATTGCATCAATCATGCTTAGACCTCCTGGCTGCATGAGACAAAATCTATGGGAGTTGTTGTTGCTGTTTGTGTTTTCTTTTGTTTGCTTAAGCCAGTTTGAGTTGAGTTTCTGTCACTTCCAACAAAAATTGTCCTTAACAAAACATGTTTTTCCTTGAAAATATGACTTTTAAATGAATAGTAATATGGCAAGATAAAAACAGAGCTACAAAAAGTTAATTATAGAAGAAACTCAGGACTGGTTCTATATAGTTATATGGCCATGAAGGCCTACCTCTATTCTAATTGGCCAATAATTATGTCTGACCAATCATTTAAATATTTTGGATATCATAAAGTTGAAGAAAGAGAGGCCAGAGAGACTAGGTATATGGAAGCAGAAATGCTCAATAAACTATGAAGTACTATAGAATTATTAATTATTGATGATTTCTTTCAAATAATCCATGGAAATTTGGACCTTTTCATTCACTGAGTGTTTGATAAGGAAATGCATCTCTGAGAGGACTTAACTTTCTCTTACAAAGTCTTACTTGTTCCAGTGTGTCAACTAGATGAGTAGGTTCCCCAAATGTTGGTACCAAGCAGATGAAGACAAGTAGGAAGGTCATTAATCCAAGGTAGGACTATTGACAGCTTGTGGCCAAAACAGTCTAATGAATTTTTCTATATTCTGCTCTTTGAAACATACCTCAATAATTTATCACTGTCCAACTCATATCAGGGAATTTCACACTTTCCATGAATCAGCTTATTTAATAAACTGTTCATTGAGGTCACACCTCCTTTCTCTTTCCGGATTTAGTATGCTATTAATATATTTTTTTCATATTTGTATGTTTAATCTTGGTAATAGTACCATATTTTTTTAATGATTTCTATTTCTGTTCATAACTTTTTTTTTTTATTTTAGAGAGAGAGCACATGTAAACGGGGGAGAGGCAGAGGGGAGGGGAAGAACCTCAAGCAGACTCCCCACTGAGGGAGGAGCATGATGGGGGCTCGATCTCACAACTCTGAGACCATGACCTAAGCATAAATCAAGAGCCAGAGGCTTAACGGACTGAGCCACCCAGGTGCCCCTGTACATAACTTTTATACATTTATGCTTGTATGTGTAATCTTTATATTCTCAAACTACAAGATAAAACCAGCTCCTCTTTTTCCTCCAAAAGATCATTTTAATCACCTACATGTTTCATTTGTTTCTTATCTTTACATATGAAAATGTCCTTACAATTTGCTTTTTTTTGCAAAGCTTTACATTGCACTTTTACCCTATTTTTACATTTCTATAATTTCTGATACAAAGTCTGCAATAACCTTCATACAAAGTGATATATAATCCTAGATTTTTAATGATTTATACAGAATAAAAATAATTTAAAGCCTTCTCATGAGGTTAGCATTATGTTTTCTAATATTTTTTCCTCTTTCTAAATGACAGAGATATGATGGTTCCTTAATCCTTTGTCTATGAAGATAAATTCCATCTTTAAGAAATTCATTGTATTTTCTTCTTCAAATCTTCTCCAGCTGTAAATATTTTTCTAATATATATGATCTCCTTGGGGGTCGTTCTGTTCAACTTGGAAGATTGACCATAATACCACCTGAGCCCTGTCTCATCAATGGTCAATACTCAGCTGGGTTTTTAAGCTTAAAGAAACTGAAAATCAAACATATAGCTTTTAAGGTTGTGTATATAACACCCAATGGCAAGAGAGTGAATAAAAGCTCATGATATCACACATAAAAGCAAAATCAAATGAAATGAATAAAGGAGTTTTCAAAGACTTTATTTTTAATTAGGACAACATAATGATCCCAAATCTTGGACACTCTAGCAGAAGCTCTGATTATCATAATCACATAGAAGGAAGGCCATGGTGGGTTTTTGTATACAAATTTCTATTTTGCCCACATATGCAACCAATGGAGTCAGGTTCTCTTCCCACTACAGCTCATGCTGTTTTTCCCTGCAAGGACAGAAAGCAAACTTTGCACCATGGGTGATTTATGTTCCTGGACCTTCCAGTCAAAGATAACCCCATGCTACCTTTAAGTCAAACGGTAGAAAAAAAGACGTTTCTCATTGTGAGATACACTAAGGTTAATCTACAAAATATTAAAACAATTAATTGATTAAATGAAAAATTTGCTCAAAATGGTTGTTCTATATAGGATATTAAGATATAGAAGAGCATTTGCATAGGGACCTTTTTTATTATAGCACACTCAGCCTTTATGTGTCTGCTCCCACCATTAAACTAACCTTTTCAAGAAAAGCCCTGTGTATGACATTGTTTTTCTATTGCCCATATACCTTGCCTGGTTGCTAGTAGTCTAGAATTTGCCGTTGGATGAACGGATGAATGGATCAATGAATGAGTGAATGCAATGTTGCTCCCCTGTACCTTACTGTTAGTTTAAACTAAATTTCATCCTTTTTTTGTACCTAATGTCAGTTAAGAATTCTTATAACATGACAGTATGCTCAGAGACCAATATGCTAATGAGTCTGCGTAACCATTTTAAAGTGATTCAGAATGCGAATATTGTTATGAAGGAAAAAAAAAAATTTAACACATCAAACAGGACAGTACAGGATACACTTTTTTTTTCATTAACAATGAAGGGAAAGGGAGAAGAAAGCATTAAAAGGCTCATCTTCAAACAAATCAAATATGAGATGTTCACAAGCAATCTATTTAAAAAGGAAATTGTCTTCTCTGACCTTTGCAGTGTCCATGAAAGATAATATACTCAAAGTACCAGAAAGATTAAAGGTGTGTTTACTAAGAATTAAGACTAGTGGCAAAGCACAATTTTACTTTCAAACTTTGTTTTGTAAAGAGACTATTTCACTCTGAACATTGAATTATAGAATACTGCACCAGTCTTTGACCAGCAAAAAGGTCACACAATGCAAAGGATAATAACTTATAAATATGGCATATTTCAGAGAGAAAAGAATATTTAAAAGATAATCAGCAAGTCTGACCTTTTGGAACTCCCATTCATTTTTTACTGTTTAAAAGCGCTGATGTATACTTGCTTGTCTTTTCACTTCGCTAGAATCTTTCTAATAGCTGGGAGAGAGGAGAGTACTTCCCATCCCTTCCAGTACTAATAGGCTTTGTCCTCTATTGCTGTGTGTTAATACACACATATGCGCATACACAGACTTGCAAGGAATAAAACATTTAATTCTCTAAACTCAAAGTAATAGCAAGATTTCTCTCCTCAAGTCAAAGCTCCTTTGCTATCCTACCCCTCATGCTTTCCATAATTCATTCATTCAATAAATGTTCATTTTGGACCTACTCTGTGCCAGAAATTATTGCATGTGCTGGGGGATCAGCAGCAAGCAGAACAGACAATCCTGAGACATCTTGCATCCTAGTGTGAAGGAATTAGACAACAAACATCATGAATAAGTAAAGCATGTAGTATATCACTTCCATGGATAAAAAATAAATCACAGTAAGTACATCAAAGCATTGAGTGAAGTAGAAATTTTTAATGAGATGGTTAGAAGATGAGCAAACACTTGATGAAGATGAGGGATTTAGCCAAAGGGATAGGGGATAGTAGAGGGCTCTAGTCAGAGAGAAGAGCCAGTGTAAAAGCCATAGGGTGCAGTGTGCCAGTTGAGTTTGAGAAACAACAGGACACCAGTACGGCCAGAGGACCTGGGCAAAGAGGAGTGTAATAGGAGATGAGGTCAGAGACGGGAAGAGGGCACCAGAACATGGATAGCTTTGTAGGGTTTTGGAAACACTGGTTTAGAGGGTTTTTAACGCATGAGTGGCATAATCTAACTTAAAACAGAACTTCAAAAGAAAATTTAAATGTTTGCTCTGTTAATGCTTCAGGTAGCATTTAATGCATAACTTGGTAGCTTAAATCAATAAATACTTTTTCAGGTCATAATTTTAGTGGGAAAATACTTTGTACCTCACACTGTAGTGGGTGCTGCGAGCCTCCAGAAGCCGTATGAATTATAGCATTAGACCAAAAAATAAAAGGCTTAAAACCTGGCTGGAAAAAAAAAAACAAACTTGCAGAAAAGTAAACCAAGTAGTAAATGACATGGGAGGGAGGTGGGGCTCCAGCCCTGAGTATCATTAAACAAACGACATGCAAAAATTCATCTTCTGAATTTAAGTCATCCCTGTGTGCAAATCGGCATAATGCTCAGACATGATGTTGTGCGTACACCTTATGTCTTTGAGGAACATGGAGGTCATCGTGACAAGCTTTGATGAACCTCCAAACAATGCCCTTTCCTTTTCCAAATCTGACATGTGGCCCCGCCCTTATCCTTAGAAGAAACAGGCGTCAGAAAGCGTGGGTGAAAATTCCCTAAGTGACCCTGCCATTAGTCTCGATATTAATCCTCTCAGGAATGAAAAGGAATTTGTCGCCACAGTTGACTCAAGCCCTTTTCAGGAAAGGCTGTACAGCATGGAATCTTTTCGTTGGCTACACTAGTACTTTTTCCAGATAGCTTCAGCGTCCAGTCAGTACCAAGCTCTGTTTCTAACAGCTCCTTCAGCAATTACCCCCCACTACCCTGCCAGGAACATGAACAAAAGGATAATAAAGGAATCCCTTACATCCCTTTGTCCAAATTCCACAGGCTTCCTGTATGACTTATAAACATTTCTCAAATATGCATCCAAATCTGAAATTATACGACCATCTATTCTGGTTCACAAACATCCAGTGAACAGTTCTCTCCTAGCAAAGGGAATGTGGATGATGCAAACCTAAATTGCTACAATTACATGGTGGATCATTGCTCTCCATCTTTTCTCATCTTTTGAATCCACAGGAAGGAGAGAGACCATAATAGGTGTTTTCAGAAGAAGCAGTTGCATTTCCTGCGTAGAAGCCTGTCTCCCTTCAACTGTCCTCCTATATATAGTCATTCTGGGAAAGGGGAAGGAACAGAGAGGCTTTAAAGCCTTAGGATACCCAACAATTTACAATAAACTACACCCCATTAAGCTGTAACACTCTACACACTAGCGTGAAATCCAGGGTCTTTTAGGCTAAAATCTAAAGCAAGGTAATATGGTACACTTAAAAGATCCCAGCTTCTGAACCCAGGCATAGACTAGCTGTGCAAATTCCCAACTCTCTGATCTGTGTTTATCTCATTATAAATCAGGGTTGTTGACCCTAATCTAGCTGAGTTGTTGTGAAGTTCAGTGATAGGATACAAAAATGCCCGACACGATGTCTAAATTAAACGGCAGTTGCAATTAGGAATAATAATAACTGATATGTCTAAGCGGTAGGCATCATGTTAAAAGCTATTCCATCATCATATTCAACCTAGTAAGAACCTTATGAGGTAGATATCCTTGGGTTGCCAGATGGAATCCAGGATGCCCCGTTAAATTTGAATTTAACATGCCATGTAATGTCTGGGAACACTGAACACTAAAAAACTTGTTGTTTATCTAAATTCGAATTTAACAGGGTATTCCGTATTTTTATTTGCTAAATCAAAGTGCCCTTTATTATTCCCATCAAATGTAGACACAGAGCACTAAAGACACTTGTCCAGTGTCACAGAGCTAGCAAGTTGCTGAAAAGAAATTTGACTCCAAGAGTGGCACAGAGCCAGGGCCCTGAAACCTTATGCTGTCTCATCACTATCGCCACTACCGGATTATGGGCAGCAGTAATAAATTCAGGGTGCCTGGATTACTCTTCTCTCCTACTTGGGAGGCCAGAAGAATGAGTCTGTGCTCATCCCAGTCTGGGATTCTTGACTTATGGGTTTCCAACGGGAATCTAGGCAGTGATACCAATGAGTAGAACGGGAAGCTTCTACAGCATTTATTACTTACACTGACTTGACCAAGGCCAGCCATATAAGAAAACTCTTTATCCTTGACCTGAAACTCTAATTCCCATCACATACTCTCACTTTATGAGAACTACCAAATTTGCCCACCACCCACCACCAGGTAAGTTAGCAAATAATAGTGCCAGGACCCAAACAACTCCATATACTTATCAATGAACACCGATCTGGAATATCCTTCTTCAGTTTTAAGAAACACAGCAAGAGCCAAAAACACTTAGCAAGTAATTTTTATTTATTTTTTATTTTTTAAATTAACATACAATGTATTTTTTGTTTCAGGGGTACAGGTCTGTGATTCATCAGTCTTACACAATTCACAGTGCTCACCATAGCACATACCCTCCCCAATGTCCATCACCCAGCCACCCCATCCCTCCCACCCCCCACCACTCCAGCAACCCTCAGTTAGCAAGTATTTTTTAAATTCATGGTAGTTGGTTCCATCCCAATCCTTGCCCAATACTAATGACTATATAATAATAGATGTATCTGGAAAGCTTTCTCAGTAGCTAAACTGGGTCAGCTGACAGATAAAATGTGCCATCCCTGTTATACCTGTCTTTTTGTTAAACCTGAGACAAGCAGTCTTTGAGGAGGAGGAGAATTAAAGCGTGATATTTTACTGAGGCTGCAGTAAATTGCTCTCTGACCCTTCTTTGTTCTCTTCGCACTTTACTTTGCTCGGTAAAGCAGCCTATGGGAGTAACCCCTCTCACGTGGCTGGTACAAACACCTAGTGGTAACACGCTTCCTCTGTAATGGAGAATTGAGTGATTAATGCGGCTTGTTTCCTTGACCTTGAAGGAAAGCTGAAATCACTGGTGTAAGGAAACAACCCAAAACTTTCACCCACAGGAGGACCGCTGATTCTGCCAATTGCGATTAGCTACAAACTGACAGAAAGGGACCAGACATGCAGAAAACGCCAAGAAAGCTTCAGACCCCATTCTGTGGCTTGTTCGGTCATAAAGTTGAAATAACCATTTTTTCCAGCCTCCTATATTATGTTCTTTTGCTACAGGCAAAATCACAAGCTAGAGCCAACACAGATATTTCTGCCCCTTTCCTATCATAGGCAGTGTGAATTATAGCAACTTTGTGTAAAGAATTGGCTTGTATTGAGATAGTCCTTGAACCTCATACAGGACTTCATAGGTACGGACTAGACTTTACAATGTCTAAGAAGCAAATTATGCACCAAGGCACACTGATAGGTACTATTCATTCTCAGCGCTGGACAAGAAGTTGGCCGGAAGTGCTGAGGTCTGAGGTCTTTCCCCTACTGACACTTGTGCTTTCTGTATAATCTTAGACAAGTCATTTGCAGGAACTTCTCTGGACTGTGTATATACATACACAACATGCATGTCTTCCCTAATCCTCTGTGTTCAATTGTGTCCCCCCAGAAATATACACTGAAGGAACTGTGAATGAGACCTTAAAGTCTTTGCAGGTGTAATCAAGTTAAGATGAGATCATACCAGATTAAGGTGGACCCTAAATCCAATTGCTGGCATTCTTATAAGGAGAAGGCCATACAGAGACACACAAAGCGAGAAGGCCATGCTAACACGAGGCCGAAGATTGGAGCTGTGCAACAACGCATAGAAAAGGCAAGGAAAGATCCATCTCCAGAGCCTTCTGAGGGAGGCTAGCCCTGCAACACCTGGATCTCAGACTTTTGGCCTCCAGAGATTTGAGAGAATTCACTTCTGTTGTTGTAAGCCACCCAGTGTGTGGTATTTTGTTATAGCAGCCCTAGGAAATGAATATGATACATACCCACACGTATAAAATGTAGGTGAAAGGTAAAATTCTGGGGAGGCGTGGAGAAGTCATAAGGAAAAATAAACTGTCTCTTGTCTACCATCTAACTGAGAGACTAGGTTAAATTAGCAAAATTGCCAGCAAGCAACAGCATGGCAAAGTAGCATCGTGTGCCAGATTTTATGGGACAAATTAGAACCATAAAGTAGGAAATTAAATTTTCAAAAAGAATGATTAGGTCAGTATATTGCAAGACCTAAAATTTCAAGTGCTTCCTTGACAGCTCGAACCTCACAGGGCCCCAAAGACCTAACCAAGAGCTCCCTGGCTCTTACCTGATACACCCATCACCCATTAGGAAAGACTCTCCATCCACCTAGAACCTGTATCTTCGAGACAGGCTGTACTTCACCTTGTCCTCAACCTGAGGAGACTCACTTCCCCGCCAGCCCACACAGTTACTCAAACAAGCCAATCACATCTTCCCGCAGGTACCTGATATTCTTGGCACAGCAAAACCTGCAGCCTCACTCTGTTCCCCAGTGCAATCCCCACGTGGCCCTGTGTGGTGCTCAGTGTCCTTCTTCTTTGGTCTATGAGTATATGTGACTAATAAATTGCTGTCCATCTCAGCTATTCAGTGTTACATGTCCTGGGCTCTACATCCCCAGAACCCTAAGAAAGGAATATCTTCCTCACCAACGGGGTGAAGAAGAGGCAAATAAAACAGTAGGGAAGATCATTCGTTAGAGAAATAAGAAGACTTCTAGGTGAGATACATTTGAGTTGGATCTTGAGAAAATAGCAACAACATCAGTAAATGGCCATTCATGAAGAAAATATGGAATATAAAAACACAAACACGTAAACAAAAGAAGAAATTAGCAAACTGAAAACAGTGGCATCCACTCCAATGATGAATAGCAAGGTCCAGCTAGAAGTGTTTGGACTAGAACAGTGACACAGAGCCCATTCATACCAACCCAAGAGAGAAGACATGGCAGAGACCCAGGCCCAGTGGGGTTATTTTTCAAATAAAATTTCCCAGACCATATCCAGAGATGAAATACATCTGCAACTAAGAACTATTAGAGAAAATCAATCTAGCTTTTTCTGTTGGGACAATGAGTTTCCTTTGATTGTTTATATGCTCTCCATAATTCTACAAACATTTATCCGAGATAAACTCAAGCCAATTTTGAAGCTCTGCAGATGGCAATCACCTAAGCCCATGAAAAATTTGTCAGCAGGCTGGTATCATTTTTGTCCAAAACATGTTCTTATAAGACAAACAAATAACAATAACAATAAAAACCCCAACCTTAAACTTCCCAGTTCCTTTTCAAGAGAATTTAGATAGCATCCACTTATATTTTCCTCTTCCATATAACACTGAAATTTTCTACTGTTTTAATGAATTTGATTTACTTGTACTTTATCCAATGATTGGGATATTTATTACCTTTGCTTTTTCTACATTCAAGGACAATAAGGATTATAGTACAGTTTCCTGATGTCAACTTTTGAGAACCATAGGCAAGATTTCTTAAAACATCCTTGCAGGCCAATGAATGATCATAGCATCTAAAAAGTAGGAAAATGGACTTATTTGAATATCCCTTGCATTTTTCAAATGTGTTTTATGAGAATGAGTGAGGTAGCTACAATAGGAGCAACTATAAGAGAAGGAAGAGAGAGTTAATGGAGCTGATTTACCCTAAATAATTAGTTCCCGGATAATGTTCTTAAAAATCAGTCTTACCGAGGTAAAATTTACCTACAATAAAATGGATCCATTTTAAGTACAAACAATAACTAAAATAAAATGTCTCATAACTGCCACCCAGAGCTTGTATTTTTAGACTGCGTGCATATACACTGTATATGAATTTACAACCTCAGGAGTCTCAATTCCCTTCCAGTGCACATAATTACTCAAAAAAGTATACACATACCACTGTATATATTACACTATACGTGTATATTACATCATTTATAATGATACAATATGTACTATTACATACCCCCCTTGTTTTTAAAATTTGGAAAACATACGTTATTTTTAAGTTACTAATACATAGTTATACAGAGTATAAGACACATAATATTAACTGTTATATATAATCCAATATTTTATAACACAATACATAATGAAATGTATATATATGCACATATGTATGTGTATATGATATAGAGATAGATAGGTAGATAGATTGATAGATAGATTAAGACATATATATATATAATGCACTTGAGCATGCAGTCCTCTGCTTCTGGGGGTATTGATGATTGATGACCAATGAGATACAACAAAGATTGTGGAGAGCACAATGTTGTCCCAAATTAAATACACTTGTATCTTCAATTTTCCATCTTTGACTCTGAAATTTCTAACTTCACAGAGATTATTCCATTCATTTTCATATTATGGAGTAAAACCTTAAACAAATCCTTCGGAGAAGTTGTAACACTAAAATTTTAAGGGAGGAAGGTCAGTCCACAGATAAAATGATATTTACTTTTACCTATCAATTCAATAAAGCAAAGGTTTTTTTAAAGCACAATGGACATTTTATGACCAGTTTCCACAAATGACCTGATCAGTTGGAGCCCTATTATCATCGAGAACATGACCTAAATCTCATATGGTCTAACCTTTCTTTACTCCCTATTACATTTCATATTTTTTCCAATGGTTCTCACCTTTCAGAGGTTAAATATTAATGGCATGCAAGGAGAACCTTGATATTAATTATAAATTGGTTTGAAAATTCCAGATTTGTTGACATTTGCATAATGCCTTTCTTTTGTTCCTTTTAATCCCAGATAATTGAGTTAGAATATCTCTGTTAAACAAAACAAATTTTCACAAAAACAGTTGGACCTCATTATAACCCTTGGGAAAGTAAGAGGTGGTGTTAACAAAGTAAAGGAATGTTTCTTTTCTCCTCTCTGGAACATAAATTCTAGGGTTTAGGGTTTCAAACTTGGTACAAGGAATTAAAACAAAAACAGAAACAAAAACACTGTATTGCAATCTATCTGGGGAATTAAACAAACCAGGGACAACAGTGACAGTTGTCAATGTGTGTCTGCTCATAAGGTTCCTGCAAAGTGGATGTGGTAGGAGACTGCGGGGGTGGGATGTGGGCTGATTTCATTGGCCAAATTTGTTCTATCCTTCTAAGGTTCACGTGAATCATGCACAGACCCCAAAGAAAGCATAACTCCCTAAAAACACTCTAGTCCCTAAGCCATCCATGATGCTCAGACTATTTTTATTACTTAATCAAATAAGAAACACTTCTTTCTTAAAATTCTAAAAAGTGTTTATATATCTTGGAATAATTGTAGGTCATCAGTTTATGGCTCACATTTATCAGTTCATTTTTTTTTCTTCTTTTAGACTACATTTCTTTTTGTCTTGCTGTCCTGTTAATTTTCTCATAAGAAACCACAATACCTTTTACCTTCAGCATTTGTATTTTTTCCACACCTTTGATTATTTTGTGTTTGTCGTTCTTGTCTAGAGTTAGTCATTTGTTTTGCTCATTCCTAGATGGCGCTGTTATTCTCATCCTGTTTCCAGACTTTCTCAGAGTATCCTCCACAAAATGTTTTGAGGTCTCCTGCTATGCTACTTCGGTCTAACCTAATTGCTCTTTTAATCGATTTTCATTTGTTTTTCTGCTTTCAGCATTTCTTTTTGGGACTATGAGTATGGTTGATTTTAGGATTCATCATTTCCTTCAGACTCCTTCCCCACCATGATCTCTCCTTTCATATTCTGGTCAACTGTCTTATATATTTTTATATCCATTTTATGTGTATACTACCCTAATCCATTAATCTCTGGTAATGTTATGTTATTCTTTCTCTTTTTTTTTTTCTATTAACAAAGATATTTACACCACCTAGTGCTATGCAATCTAGTAATTATCATGTCTTCATTGTTTTCAGTCAGCATCAATTTAAGTTAGGATGTTAATCCACTCTACCGCTGAATGAAGACCAGGTAAATATACTTACCAATGAAAAATAGCAATATAAAATCTAAAATGGATATCAAATATGGGTTTTAAAATACTGAAAAAAGAAGACTAGAAGGGTGGGAAAAAGGAGACAAAATAAATAGATTCTATGAAAAGATGTTATTTTATATCAAAATGTGATTTTACTGTACACTTTTAAAATCCATATGTTCCAACAAGATTTAACAAAGCCATAACGTATGGATAAATGGCCATATAATTTAAGATACTCGGTTTCTGGTTTTGCAAGCCATAATGGCCACACTTGTGGGCTTGCCATAGGAAAGATAAACCTTTTTTCATAGAATTCAAGCTGTTACCGTTCAAATGAAGTGGCTCTATCTCATATTACCACTTCCCACAATGATTATTCCATACAATAAATTAATGTGCTATATTACTTAAGGTTTTGATTCATGCTTAATTATAGGTTCCCTCATTTAATTACGAATTAAAGACAATAATCAACCCTCACTCTAAACCACTGTCTGAGACTAATGAATTTCCTATCTGTCGCAGCGGGAAGCTTCCCTAATCTATTTCCTCACCCCCAGACCAGTTTTAGTGCTTTTCTTATATGTTCTCATAACACAATGTTTTTCTCTTTCATAGCCCTTAACACAATCATAATTATTTTAAAGATCGATGCAATTATCAGCTGAAGTATGTCTTCCCTCCTGTCCCCTCCTAAGCCCCACGTGAGCACAGACCCGGACCTGCCCTGCTTAATGCATGCCGGCGATAATAGCTCAATAAATATCTGTGGACTGAATGTGGAATGAAAGCCAGTGTTATATACCAAAACTAATGCTACAAAACTTCTATTACAGAACACTTTCGACCAGCTGAAGAATGACACTTTTGTGAATTAAATGTAAGTTCAAAACACTCCCCACTTAACAATAAACACTCAACTGCAAATACCAAGGCAAAAAGTCAGCACTTAGGATATTTTACATGTAAGCAACGTGTTTGGGAGGCTTTGGGTAAATGCTTTTAAGTAGATGGAGTAAATGAGCACATTGAAAAGAAAACAAATTCTGGCTTGGGAGTTTTATTTAACTCATCACAATGACCAAGAGTGTGCAATTAAAGATATTAATGCCTCACATGGAAAGTGGTGTTATACCTTGAAATAAACAACTTTTGAATGTTGATCCCATTATGGAATACAAATCAAGCCTTACAGCTGGTCACTCTACAAAAATGTTCTGAGAGAGATTCATTAGTTCTTTTGTATGGTTTTGCAGTGGGCCAAGCACTATTTGCGATGCTTTTCTCTTCCTTTTATGTTATGTGTGTACGAAATCTCAATATAGATGCTTATATAGTTCACTCTATAAAGCACAGCTGTGAAATTATTGCATACTATTACATTAAAGAAAGAAACACAATCGAGAGGCCTGGATACAGTGAATAACTGATGAGAGCTATGATTGAAATGCCTTTTTCCACATTTCCAAATGTAGTAGCAAAAAGGAGGTCATTTGCATATGCTATGGGAGTGGATACAATCTTAATAATTTGTGTATTTTAAACCAAATCTGGTTTTTGCTATTATTATCTGTGTTAATCAAACTGTAAGTTCATAATTTCCCGTTATTATTATTATTTTAGTCTCCATCCCCTTACTTTAAAAAATTAGAAAGCGAGTATCATTGACATTATTTAAAATCGAATGTTGACATATACATTTCATTACTGAGCCAATTCCTCCACTTAACAAAATAGAACCAGTTTGAAGAAGAAAAAGGAGAAAGAAAGGGAGGAAGAAGGCAAGAAGGGGGCTGAGGGATGGAGGGAGGAGAGAGAGAAAAAGAGAAAAGGAAGAAAGGAGGGAGAGAGGGAAAAGATCTTAACACCTTTAACATGCTAATTTAAAGCTAAAGCTAGCCCTCTGCTGCAGCCTGCTGGCAGACTGGAGAACTACAAATGAGAAAATGGGCAATAAAAAATTTATTATACATGTTTCATTTTAAATCCAGCAGTCTCAAACAATTTTATTATACATAATCCAGTGGGATATACGTGAAACAAAGCATCTTGTTTTTCAATTAGGAAATAGATTAACTCTTTGCAAATGTAGAAATATCGTATATACTTCCTTACATACGAGACAGATTGATATTCCAAATTAGAAAGTAGTAACCGGGTTCCTAGTTAATCTCCATTAGTTAAGGACTCACTTCAGAGAAACTCATTTTTACACAGATAAAACCATGACGGGGACAGAGCATAGATGAAAATCACTGTATAAGGAAAGACTGTGCTCAACATCATTTTGAGGATCCATATTTGACCAGAAGCTCTGAGACTACATGTGAATATTTAAAATATCAGAAAGTTTTGTGAAAAGGACAAAGCATCCATTGTAAAATGTCCAGAAATTCATTTAGTGGAATTCTAGGTGGAAGCAGACATGATGAGGTTTAGGGGTAAACTTTCTCTGTTCAGGCAAGGCTCACTGGTGAATTCTCTTAGTCAAAACTCAAGAATTCACTCACTCATCAGACATTGGTGAGGAAGTGTATGTTTAATAATATAAAGAACTTTTTAATTGGGGGAGAGGGCTTTCTGTCAGGAATACACATACACACTCACAGAATTATTTTATGAGACTTTATGTTTTTCCTAGTTGGCTGGAGGATGGGACTTTAGAGTTTCTGGAACAGGGAAAAAGAAGCATTGAAGTAGAAAGGCTAATGTTGGTTGGAAAAGCCTCCATGTAGATGACGATGCCCAGGACACCAGAGACGAAAGGCTCTGTGGGAACAGTGACCTGACCCTGAGTTAAGCTTTCTTTTCCATACTGCAAGTCCCTTATAATATCTTCAAATTTTCAGTTCAGTTTTAATCACTACAACTAGTTGAAGTCTTGGTTTCCAGATTTAAAAATTAAATCCCGGGGCGCCTGGGTGGCTCAGTCATTAGGCGTCTGCCTTCGGCTCAGGTCATGATCCCAGGGTCCTGGGATCGAGCCCCGCGTCGGGCTCCCTTCTCCATGGGAAGCCTGCTTCTCCCTCTCCCACTCCCCCAGCTTGTGTTCCCTCTCTCACTGTGTCTCTCTCTCTCAAATAAATAAAATCTTAAAAAATAATAATAATAAATAAATAAATAAATAAATAAATAAAATAAAAATTAAATCCCTTAGAATAAAAATTTAGAAGAAAAATTTTAAAGTAATGGGTTGTGCACAACTTCGGAATTTTTCCTTACATTTTGAGAAAATGTAATTTTCTCAATTGAAATGAGTGAATGAGATTTTAAAATCTTCCTGTTCTAAAGAATTATAATAAATCAATATCAATCGTAATAACATCATTGAATAACTAAGTGGTATGTCCATGCTAGAACTAAATTCTCAACAATCCTCACCAATATTTTATAAAGTGTGCTTATTATGTTTAAAAAAGATAAGAAAGCTGAACCTTAGAATGGCAACACTCATGCCTTACCTTTCGTATCTCTTCAGCAATGTTTCCTGTGGTAAGGTAGGAAGCCATACTGGTTGGTTCTCAAAACAACACGGAGTCATTTTGGATTTTCCATAAGGCACTATCATCTCAAGTCCCTTTTAAAAAAGGAGGGGGAGAAATATATATATATATATGCACACACACACACATATAATGTATGTAATATGTATACATTATATATATAATTTCTTTGTATGTATATAAATATGTATATATATACATAATATATATATTATGGAACTATATATATTATGAAGTATAATATATATACATAAAATATATATGTGTAATTTTTTCCAACACTATTTGGAATAAGGATGTGATATATAAATGACTATAAATCTATAAATGGTTTATGGTATATCAATTGAAACATTATAACATGCCTACAATTAAGTTTAAAAAAGAACTAGATAACTAGAGTAAAATAAATCATGATGAAATGGGAAGAAACAATTCAAAGCCATTTTTAAACAACAACAATTAATAATTACTGAAATATTGTCATTATATAAACATGAAAAACACTGGAAGGAAAAGGGCTAATAGTTTTCTGGTTTCTTTCTGAAAATGTTGTTTTACGTTATTACATCTGTGTAATAAAGAAATGCATGCATAGGCATCAGTTCAGATCCTCCGGGAAGCAGATGCCAAGACAGGATTCAACACACATGAGATTTGTTGGGAGAATGCCCGGGAAGGATGAGGATGAGGACCCAGGGAAGGCAGACAGAGTCCCCAGACAGCCATGCAATCCCGACCACCGTGAAGGGGAGGGAAAGCAAGGAGGAGAGGCTGTGTGCCTCAGACTGTTGTGTCACCATAGGAAAATTTGGACCATGCTAATGGGGAGCCCTTGAGCTGAAGCCACCGCTTAGAGGAGGCCCATGTTGGGCAGGAAGGGGCCTGTGCTTTCTCTGGCAGTCAGTGGCAGGGGAACATCCCTGGGGAAGAGGGGCTTCAGCATGAACACAGTGGGGGATTCCAGAGGCCCCTGGGGCTCTCACTCCATCCCCCAGGAGCAGGTCTGGGCTGTGCCGTGTATATAGCTCATAAAGTTCGTGCAGTTCCTTCTAGTGTCATGCTTTTTCTTAACATCCTGGATCCATATCCACCATGATTACACTCTGCCCCAATTCTTCTGGGTTTTGTCTTCTTTCTCCCACAGTTTAATTATATATGTGATTCGTATAGCATTCTGTGTGCCAGTGATTTTTTATTCTCTTCAGTTTTATTTTCTTTTTCTTAAGATTTTATTTATTCATTTGACTGGGAGAAAGAGAGAGCGAGCACTCACAAGCAGGGGGAGGGTCCAAGGGAGAAGCAGACTCCCCTCTGAGCAGGGAGCCTAATGTGGGGCTTGATCCCAGGGCCCTGGGATCATGACCCGAGCCAAAGGCAGTCGCTTAACAGGCTGAGCCACCCGGGCACCCCTGATTCTCTCCAGTTTTTGTACTGTGACCTGGTCTATCAATGGAAATGGTATGTCACTTACTAACAATGACAATTTTCTAATTCTATCCATAAGGACTTGGGGCTGGGGGAATGCCAAATGAACTTGAAAAGAAAAAAACCCATAAAAATAAAAAGCAAGAAACGAAATGGAAATAACCCTTGTCAAGGGCTTAGGAGCCCCCATTGTAGGGAGGAAAACATCAGTCCCCTCTTATATTCTAGCTCTCCTATTTTCAGTTTACAGGAAGTCTTTCTTTTACTTTTTTCCAGTAGGAGAGAACTTCTGTGCTCTTTGGATTCTGTAATAATCTCTTGCCAGTATTACTGGTTTCGAGAAAGTACATTACATTTCACAAATTATTGTTGCCTTAAATCTGATAAGGCAGCTCACTCGCATGCACGCTACTTCTCTTCTCTCTGAATAAGGAATCATCCATAATGGATGCAAGATTTCTGATATAAAACTCATCTTAAATACCTTCCATGTACCTTAAATACTAAGTGGAGAAAACAGAACTAATAATTTTCTCCTCCTTTTAATTATTATCCACTTGAGAGGAGTATTTCCTGCTTAAAATAATTTTAAGAAGTAGCCATATTATGAGCCTTCTTTCTTAGTTGAATTGTAGCAAATACAGAACAAAAAGAATTCTCGGGCAGCTTTTGATGGAACAACTGGAGTGCCATTGGCCAGAGACTCCTCTCTAAGTATTACTGCTAAAGAGCAATTGTTAATCTTGAGTACTTCATATATTGATTAAGGAAAAACAATAGCCCAGGCAGGGGTTTTATTTTTTTTTTATTTTTTTTTAAGATTTTATTTTTTTATTTGACAGAGACACAGCGAGAAAGGGAACACAAGCAGGGGGGAGTGGGAGAGGGGGAAGCAGGTTTCCCGCTGAGCAGGGAGCCCAATGTGGGGCTTGATCCCAGGACCCTGGGATCCTGACCTGAGCCAAAGGCAGACGCTTAACGACTGAACCACCCAGGCGCACCCAGGCGCCCCCAGGCAGGGGTTTTAAATTTGTTTAGCAGATGTACCGCTTAGACTACCTTTAGCTGCCTGATTAAAATAGATCGAACAATAGGAGTAGGTTAATAATTCCCATCTAAAGAGAAAGTCAGAAACAAGCTGTATCAGGGTTCATTGAAAAATTAGTGATGCCATAGCCCTGAGTTGCTTCTCCTCACCTTCACCTCATGTTAGCAAGATGACTCTGCCCTCGGAGGCAGGCCATCCTCATGAGATACACCTCATTCTGGAAGGAGGAGACAAAGCTCCCTCCTTACAATTCCCTCTTTGTACTAGGGGAGAAAATCTCTCACAGAGGAGTCCCAGAAAGCATCTGTCCCTTTTGTATCTCCTTGACAATACCTGGTTCATTTGGCAACACCAGCCCAAATTACTTGCAAAGTAGGGTGGAAGTACTCCAATTCATTTAGTCCAATCATGACTCATTTCTTTTGTCTGTGAACATTGCCCCACAATACCGGTGCAAAATGGAAGGTTCTGGTATCAAAGAGTAATGAAGTTGGGCAAACAGCAATCAACGTGGGCAATGAACTGCGCCTCCCACAGCAGAGAGCAAGTTTTCAAATACCTCACAGATGCTCCAAATACAAAATTGCGATACATGAAACAGATGAAAGCAGAGCAACATCAGTTGAAGGAAGAGTACTTCACTCCTTTGTGCACTTCTTTTCCCTGCTGTCACTCCTCAGGCACCCCTGCTCAACACTTAGGACATTTGAAAACCACTGCCCTAGAATTTAAATAACTACACAGACAATTAAGTGGAAACTACCCCGTGACCAAATGGGGTCTCCAGAATGCAAAGATGGTTAACTTAGAAAGTGAATTAATATATCTTGCTATATGTATGAATAAAAATTTAGAAAGATTAAAAACAAATTCCTAATTAGCATTTCTTAGTAGGATATATATAACTGGATTCATCTTTGCAATGATTTTTATCCCTTTCTATATTATATATATATAAAACCACTGAAAAAAGGTAGTTTCAGACTAAATGTTGAAAGAGTAGAAGCATCCCTATTATGGTCAGGAACAAGAGAAGAGTATTTGGTATCAATTAATTTAGAAGACTGAAGTCTACATTTAAAAACAGTGTAAGTATATATATATAATATATTTATATATATATGGAAAAGGCAAGATATATATTCATATATATATATGGAAAAGGCAAATTCCATAATCTGCAGATGACATCAGATTAATATTCAGGTTAATGCTCTAAGAATAAATTTGACCTGAACCATGCATGACCCATATGGAAGAATCACCTTCCTTACTTTTCAAGTCTCTCATTTCATCATCTTGTTAGGCACTCATAGGTAGGCACTTAAAAAAAATGAATTAATTGAATGAGTGGATATTTCTATAGCAAGACCTCCTCAACCAGCTGCTAATGGGCCTACTTGCAGATTAGCAATGACATTTGAGCTGATATTATTTTGGAGGCTCTTGCTGCCATTGGGGCAGTGCTAGAGTGATAGCAAAAGAGATGAAAGGAGATCATGAATTTGGGATATATTTTGAATATGGTTTTCATAGTTTGTCCCCAAGGTGTACTCTAAGACAAAGATTCAAGTGTAAGTAGTTTATCTGGGAGGTACAGGGCACACAAGTGAGGTGGGGAAGTAAAACAGGAAAGGAAGACAGCGAGTAAAGGGATGTAATTAAGCCAACTACTACAATAGGCAACCAGAGCTTGCTCTCCTGGGGAAATTCTGGAAAACATTTCAGAGTTATTCTACCCAAGGAGTCAGGATCTGGAGTATTTATACACCAATCCCTGAGAGTCACTGGTTGAGGACTGCTGAGTGGGTGGTGGGGAGGGGGGATGGAGGGCAGCACTAATCCCCGATGACCTCCAACTACTTCGAGTGTGGGCAGAGTGACCTTTTATGTTCAGGCAGAGCCCTCAGACTTAGAGAGGCAGGTATTCTAGCTGCTGGGATTTACCTGAAGTATGATGAAATGACTGAGATGCTACAGTTCTATTAGGGCTGCAAGAGTCCATAGGGATTCATGATAGATTGGACTGGGAAGTGTGGGGCCAAGACAATTCCATCATTACTCCTTGGCTGCTGTGTAATCCCTGGGTTGGTTATGCTGAGATGGGGAAGATTTGGTAGATGATCAACCTGGGACAAGGAAATCTGATAGAGGGACTGTCATGTGGGGCTACATTCACATGAGGCAACCCCCAGGAAACCTGCAGACATCCTCATTGGCACTGTGAGAAGGCCTAAGGTTTACTGAGGTCATGTGTGGCCTCCATTCTCATGATTGGAATACTGGGAAATGATATATGAAATATGATTTACATAATAAAGAGATTGCTGCAGCTTACAATCTTCAGAATTCTATAAACTGCAGAGAAAGGAAGACAAACTAAGCATGAACATCTATAAAATCAACAGCAACATTCAATCTTTTTGCTAAACTGTCGTCAAACCACATGACAGTGGCCCTCAGATCTTCTTGGCCTCTCAGCAATCAAATACTAGATTTGGCTTACTTAATGGTCACAATATAAAATTAGATTAAATCATTAAATTTAACAATTTCAGTTGACATTTTGTTGGGTTCACCACTGTAAAAAGAGGTAATCTTGAAGGTTGCAAGTCTGCTGTTTTACAGCTTTTCAAATGAGGCAATAAAGCCCAAACGGTTGTCAACTACGTCTGAAATATAAACTATTCATAGGCTGGAGAAGTGAAAACAAAGGTTCTTCCATCTCATAAAAAGAAAAACCCTGGGCGCCTGGGTGGCTCAGATGGTTAAGCGTCTGCCTTCGGCTCAGGTCATGATCCCAGGGTCCTGGGATCGAGTCCTGCATCGGGCTCTCTGCTCCTTGGGAGCCTGCTTCTCCCTCTGCCTCTCTCTCTCTCTGTCTCTCATGAATAAATAAAAAAAATCTTTAAAAAAAAAAAAAAAGAAAAAGAAAACCCTTACCCAGGCTTCTTAGTCATAAAACAATCCAATTTACAAGGAAAATAAATTTAAAAGGAAATATGACAGAACTTTCTAGCAATATCTTCATCATAACTTTGAAAACACTGTCTCTGGTTATGTTCTCCTTTCCTCCTTTTCAATGTATCAGCTGACAGCTAAAGTTGGCCTACCACCCCCTCTCATCTGACTCCTCTCTGACCCAGTTCAGGCTTCCAAGTGGGGGGGACACAAAAGCAAAGCCAGCACTGGGCATTTGTTTACTTCTTTGTGTCTCAGCACAAATGATGATACCACTAGAACGAGTCTGGGGAATAATGTCTCTTTGTTATGATGTAGCTTGCACACCTGCGGGACCAGTGCATGCATTGTTTTGTGGGTTTCTCATATGCCAGACCAGATGAGAAAGCAATTCTTGTTATCGCTTTGTGATTCAATATACCAACCTATTTTTATGTCCACAAAATGTGGGTAGAAATGTGTGTGCAACTAAGAGCATACTTCAGATATCTAGGCAGTTATTCATTTTTTTTCTGTTTTACATTTTCTAGCATATGTTGATTAGGGAGATTCCGGACTGAAACGTTAATCAAGATGCTGTGAGATCTCATCAGTAAAGTGTTGGTTTCACCATTACACTATGAAAAATTGCTTCTATGAGAAAATTATTCAAAGAATTTTAATGAATTTTCCAGCATTCTACCAAAAATTTTTTTCCCCAGCATCCCCTCTTTGTAGTTGACCAAATAGAAAAAAGTTTAAGCTGTAACAAAATTATCTGGAAAACAACTATTAAATAATTAGATTGAAAAAGTTGTTAATCTATTCATCTAACGATGCATTATATATTTTAGATAGTGCCCTGGCACATATGAGTACAAAATTTATTACCCAAAATAATGCAATTTCTCCTGAAGCTCACTGGACATGAACCAATTGTACTTAATATGCTCAAGGCATAAGTGGTAAATAAGAATCCAGAATTACCACAATGCCGTCATGATGGTGACAGGGTACAGTGTAAAGTTCCAGTGGAAATACACAAGCAGAATCTTCCCGATCTCACCAGCAGTCAAAAATTAAATTTGGCTTACCTACCAGACTTGAAATACAGTCTCATCCACTCCTAGATTCTGCACACTTCCTTTATGGGTTTGATTTCTGTGCTGTAAATTGCTTGCCTCTCAGGGGCACTGAGAATTAACAGTTGTCATATCTTTGGCAGTTTGGGAGAGGCACCAGGAAATGCAGTCTCCCATCATCTAGCTGGACTGCCAACATTTATACTGAGAATTTATAAACAATGAGACATCTATTTCATTTGTCCCACTGTTGGATAGTCTTGGGCCTTAGGGATTTCTGAATTGCAGATGGGACAGAAATCAGATTTCAACAGCTTTTGAGATTTAAATGTTCTTTTATATGGATGGAAATTCCTACCTTATATTTCCATAATTCCTTATGAACGTTTTAAAAGAGAAGTAGCAATTATTTGAAGGCAATTATTTGATTTTGTTAAGGATATTTGCTACCTATGACAATCTACTGTATTGGAAATTGCTCTGTTGTTTTTCTAATGAAAAACTCCATGAGATGCAGCAGGGGAAGGGGCTTGGCTTCGGACAGAGCAAAGTTTAATTCTAGGTTCTCACATTTAAGAGTGTTTATCTTTGAGCAAGATACTCGAACTTAAAAAATTTTAAAAACCTTTCAGGTTTTTAATCTGTTTTTAATACATGACAGATTTAAAAGGATGGTTAAATAAAAACACATGAAAGTATCTAGTGTACTGGAGGTGTATAGTCCAATGTAAAGAGTGACACGAATCTAAACAGATTCGCGCGTGCGCGAGTGTGTGCATCCAGCCCTCTACCATTTCTGCCTCTGGGGAGAGGACGGCTACCTGAACAGGTGTTGCAGGTAGGGAAGGCGGGCCCTGCAGCATAATCTGGAATGCAGAAGTTAGAAGAGAGGGATCTGAACTGCACCACACGATTCACTTTAAAGAAAGGGGGAAGAGTGTCTTTTTGAGCTCAATACGTTAATTTTATGTAAAAAAAGATTTGGGGATGAGGGTGCTGGAGAGATGGGAATCGGCAGTGGGGAAATGATGAGACAAAAAGGAAGGGGACTCTGCATGAACCCCAAGGGAACCAGAAGTAGGCGTGGCCTAAGGGATGGAGGCAGCTGAAATTAAAGATCTCTTTGTGATGCTGCTCAATTTCTTCACTTCAGAAACAATGATGTGTTATATCCAATGATGTTTCCATTGTATAATGTAATGCCCTGCCACTTATCACCCTCTGGTATTCAATAAAGGCTTATCAACAGCTAATTTCATGCTGATCTTCCATTAATGTAACCTGAGGGGTTAAAGAGATAGGGTTATGACCACATGGGGCCAGGGAGAAGGGTCCAGAGAAAACTGGATCACCAGGAAAACACAGCGATAAGATGCCCAGGTGCTGCCGAGGAGACCAGGAACACCTGGAATCCAAAGTTAAGTGTCACAGACCACAGACATGATGTGAAAACAACCTTGGAAATTTTCTAGCAATACAAAATTCTTCTAGTCTTCTTTTATCAGGTTGAGACTCATCATTTTGTACATTAAAAATAAAACCCCCAATTTCAGAAGTTGAGGACATTTCAGTAATAGAAAGTGTTAGTAAGTTGAAACTTATACAAATAGCTTGAGTTCGTTCTGAAGTAAGAAACTTTTAAAATTCTACAATTAAATTGGTTTAATAAGCCTCATTTGGCGTTATTCAAATATTGTTTTTCAAGAAGGAAACCAAATGACATAGAACCCCCACTCTGTGCCAGGCACCTTGGGTAATCTCATTTCGTTCTTGAATCACTTCTACCAGCAGAATATTGTTTCCATTTCAGAAATGAGACTGCTGATACAGTGAGTGGCTGAGCAACTTGCCTCAATGAGTCATTCAATGGTGGCAGAGGAGGGATGAAATCCTTGGTCCTTTGACTCTCCTGCCCCTGCATGTTCCAGGTCTCCCCAGCTGACTGGCAACTTCCCACGCCAGGAAAGCGAGGCCAGTGCCTCAGTATTGCAAATGCACACAAATAATTTTAATCTATTATAATTGCTCCCAGAGAAGAATGAGAGTCTGACTTCATTTAAGCAGCTTTAATTCTCTAGGAGCTACTTAATATCACTGCTGTATGAAATGTAATAAATTTTCCAGCTTTAAAACAGCGCTTCATCATCACCAAATGCATTAGAAAATATTTACTAATATCTGAATTGCACATAATAATGATAATATTTATTGAACACTTACTAAATGCCAGACTCTGTACTAGTTACTTTACATAGCTTACATCACTTAATGCTCACAAAATCCGCAAGGGCGGTATTACTATTTTCTGCATTTTACGTTCGAGGGCATTGAGACTTAGGGGGGAAATTTGCCAAAGGTCATGCAACTGATAAGGTCACAATTCGATCAGGCAGGCCAGGTGGACTGCTTCTACTTTCAACATGCTAAAACTTCTCCAACATAAAACTTTACCGGGTGCTGGGCACAAAGCCTAGACTCCATCTTTCTTCTGACGTATTTACTCTGTGTTTGAGGTCTATTTGTTATGTGAACTTAGCTTCACTTTAACTTTAATGACTGCCCACATCAATAAAGGGCTAACTCTTGACTCCCGTGCCCAAGGCGGCATGTGCAACACTCACTATTTTTATTATTAAAAAGTAATTATAATCACCTTGTGTAAAGTTTTGTTTTCTTTGGCATTGTTAAGTTAACTGCATTCCCTACCGTATGTGAAGGATTAAAATGAGAGCAGAATGAACTATATAGTTTATGCTGTCATAAATTCACTTTTTCAAGCCACACTAAGGCTTTTACTGTCAACTTATCTTCCTACTCCGTGTTAGGATAACAGGAAGGCTTTTCTTTTTTTTAAAGAAGAGAACAACAGTACTCAGTAAATGCACTTAATTTTTCATACTGAAGTCAAACAATTATTTAGACAAAAAAGAATGGAAAGGGAGACCTGTGATTGCTTCTAACTATTAATGTTTATTTTTAAAAGGTAAGTTCAAAGTGACAGATTTTATTGAAGCAAATACACTTGAAAATCATCATTCAAGTTGAATCACGCGAAGATCTGAAAACTACGCATATAAATCAATCCATACACCTACTGGTTTAGGGAAACTAGAGCCGGACAAAGAAAAGTGCTACCATTCTTCAGTGCTGATTTTTGTTACCACTTTTCTGCCCATTAGCCGAAGAGATTACTTGTGTAATTTTACACATCTTAAGAAATCAGTTGGGTATTATGAAAGTAACTAAGCTTAAACAATCTCCAATATTGACATCATTCAGGGGTAAACATTCTCCAAGAAAGTAAAAAGGTCTGGATAGCATGGTACCATAGAGGTCACTTCAAGGTTAAAGGTGACTTGTTGCATGTGTGAATTTCAAAGGAAAAAATAAAGTGTACTCTACTCACAAAGTGCATTGTCAACAAAGTATTAATATTTCCTCCAGGGTTTTGTTTGATTTTTACCTCAATACACGAATCAGTTTACATGACTTTAAAATAATTGCTTGCTAGACAAACGAAAACAATTTTGAATTCAGGAAATCTTTAGGGGACCCCTCAGTTTCTCACACCTTGAGAATCGCTGCCTTAGGCTCAATGATATGTATTAAATAAATAACACAACTATGGAGGTAAGGTGAGTGCACGTTGAATTAATTTGCTGGCCCACTGACATAATCAAGAAATGAGATTCTTTCCATTTTTACCACTGTGCCATTCTCAGAGGCCACCTCTCTTCCTTGGCTGGTTTTCTCATGGTCCTAGACCTGCCGTAGTGCCAAACATCAACAATAAAGACCAGAGACAGAAGAAAAGTTTTATTTCACGAACAGGTTTAATAGTTAAAAAATAATTTTAAGATTTCTTTTGTGCTCACTAACCCAAAGTGAATAATATGCATTCTCTCACCAATCAACTGGATGGAATCACCATGCTTAGTCTTCACACACACACACACACACACACACACACACAGATACAGATATAGATATCTTTCAATATGTAATGTATATTCCCTTCAAATTTACAATTCTACTTTCAGATATTTTTCCTAATGCAAGTATCAAACACATAAAAAGATTAATGCTTTTTGATATTTGTATGTTAATGTATAATTTTAAAAATTCAGTGGTCCAATCATAAGAAATTGGTTGAATAAATTTTTTGTGCTTCTATCAATGGAATGCTTTGGAATCATTAAAAGTGATGATACAGAATTAACACCTATTAGTATGGAAATCTGCTCACAGCATATTGTTAAATAAAAAAGGAAATTTACAGAATACGGTACATAGTGTGAGCCAGCTTTTATAAAATATATCCAATGTGGGGTGCCTGGATGGATCAGTCACTTATGCATCTGACTTTTGATTTTGGCTCAGGTCATGATCTTAGGTTCTTGGGATCAAGCCCCTCATCCGGCTCCACTCTCAGCATGGAGTCTGCTTCAGATTCTCTCTCCCTCCCTCTGTCCCCCGTCCTCTGCTTGTGCACGGGCTCTCTCTCTCTCTCTAAAAAATAAAATAAAAATAAATAAAAAATAAAATATATCCAGTGATGTGAGTAAAACATGTCAGAAAAACCATACATGAAAGTAATAATAGTGGACATCTCTGGGTCATCATATTGCAGGTCATTTTCATTTCCTTTTTCATACTTTTCTGAATTATTTGATTTGTTGATAAATGCATAGTTTTATTATGAACACATTATTTTATGATAATAATTTAGCAAAGCTATTTTATCTTGAAATAAGTGGATGTAATGCAGAAAATTTTCTAGTTCACTAATACCATTTAAATACATATCAAAGACATTTTAAGAACTAATTATTTTCACTAACTTCCTTTCCTTCTCAACATAGAGAAGATGTTACAAGTTTTTAAAAATTATTATGCATATAAAATTGTTAAGTAATTTAATGTGACCAATTTTTATTCTGCATGATTTCACAGTAATATCAGTATAAATAGAAATTATCAATCACATTTGAAAGTCTCTCTGGTCCACATTTCCTTAAGTCAAAATTTAGATTTATCTTGGTTCTATAAAAACTATAAACTATGTCCTCAATCCCTCTGTAACTGGTTTGAAAGCACAGAAATCACATTTACTTGAGGTCAGGATGTGTGTGAACAGATAGCTGTTTGTGGAATTGTGAGTTTAATATCAAATATAATCTTTATTTTTTATTTGAGTGTAGTTGACATATAATGTTCCATTAGTTTCATGTGTAAACAGGGTGATTAGACAAGTTTATACATTATGATATGCTCACCGCAAGTGTAGCTACCATCTGTCACCATACAACTTAACTGCAATGTCATTGACTCCCTCCTTCTCCTGTGCCTTTTATTCGCATAATCTTTTCACTTAATTTAAGCACTTGCAATACCCTATTCAAGAGCTGTGGCTTTAATTTACCTGTTTAGAGGTCAAGATAATTTCTATCTGCAATTTTACTATTGATTTTTCATGTACAGTGCTAACCTTGTCTAGTATTATTCATTCTTTCATTCCCTGAAATGACTGACTACCTAACATGTCCTGAGTAGGTTATGGGCCCCAAGGGTACAATACTGAATGAGAAGTCCTCCTCGGACAAATGTAAGAGATGGGGTTGGTGTTGTGGTCTTTCTGTCATTTTTGTTGTTGCTTACCTGAAATAAGAAAGAAGCATATAATGTATTATTTGTTTCAGAGGTACAGGTCTGTGATCCAACAGTCTCACACAATTCACAGTGCTCACCATAGCACACACCCTCCCCAATGTCTATCACCCAGCCACCCCATCCCTCCCACCCCCCACCACTCCAGCAACCCTCAGTTTGTTTCCTGAGATTAAGAATTCCTCATATCAGTGAGGTCATATGATACATGTCTTTCTCTGATTGACTTATTTCGCTTAGAATAACACCCTCTAGTTCCATCCACGTCATTGCAAATGGCAAGATTTCATTCCTTTTGATGGCTGCTTAATATTCCATTGTATATATATACCACATCTTCTTTATCCATTCATCTGTCGATGGACATCTTGGCTCTTTCCACAGTTTGGCTATTGTGGACATTGTTGCTATAAACATTGGGGTGCATGTTCCCCTTCGGATCCCTACATTTGTATCTTTGGGGTCAATACCCAGTAGTGCAATTGCTGGGTCGTATGGCAGCTCTATTTTCAACTTTTTGAGGAACCTCCATACTGTTTTCCAGAGTGGCTGCACCAGCTTGCATTCCCACCAACAATGTAGGAGGGTTCCCCTTTCTCCGCATCCCCGCCAACATCTGTCGTTTCCTGACTTGTTAGTTTTAGCCATTCTGACTGGTGTGAGATGGTATCTCATTGAGGTTTTGATTTGGATTTCCCTGATGCCGAGCAATGTTGAGCACTTTTTCATTGTCTGTTGGCCATTTGGATGTCTTCTTTGCAGAAATGTCTGTCATGTCTTCTCCCCATTTCTTGATTGGATCATTTGTTCTTTGGGTGTTGAGTTTAATAAGTTCTTTATAGATTTTGGATACTAGCCCTTTATCTGATATGTCATTTGCAAATATCTTCTCCCATTCTGTCGGTTGTCTTTTGGTTTTGTTGACTGTCTCTTTTGTTGTGCAAAAGCTTCTTATCTTTTGCCCTTGCTTCCCTTGCCTTTGGCGATGTTTCTAGGAAGAAGTTGCTGCGGCTGAGGTCGAAGAGGTTGCTGCCTGTGTTCTCCTTTAGGATTTTGATGGACTCCTGTCTCACATTTAGGTCTTTCAACCATTTTGAGTCTATTTTTGTGTGTGGTGTAAGGAAATGGTCCAGTTTCATTCTTCTGCATGTGCCTGGGCAATGACTTCCTTTTTAAAAATTTTTATTTATTTGAAACAGAGAGAGAAAGAGAACATGAGTGGGGGTGGAGGGCATGGGGGACAGAGGCAGAGGGAGGGAGGAGAGGGAGAGTGAGAAACAGACTTCCCACTGAGCAGGGAGCTGGACATGGGGAGTGATCCCAGGATCCTGGGATCATGACTTGAGCCGAAGGCAGAGGCTTAACCAACTGAGCCATCCAACTGCCCTGTTTGGCAATGACTTCTTAAAGATGCTCTGCCAGACCAAGAAAGTAGTATGTCCTAAAGCTCTGGCTGGCTTTGGAATACATTCTCTTATATCAATGCTCTCCTTTCTAACTTCATTCCCTCACCCCCTCATTCTTGTTTTCCCAGGATTGCACTCCCAGATTAAATGTTTACACAAAATCTTTTGCTTTGAGCTTTCTAGGAACTCAGTCTAAAACAATTTCCTAGTTGCCTAATCTTTCAAAGTATGTAGAATAATTTCAAAATAATAATAATACCCAAATCTTTCCCAACAAAAACTATTGAAAGATCTTTTGGTAGTTCTTTTCGCCTCAGGACATGTCCCCCAAGGGATGAATAGTCAAAATATGTGCTTTATAGTCATTTGATAAAATTCTTCTTGGGGCGCCTGGGTGGCTCAGTCGTTAGGCGTCTGCCTTCGGCTCAGGTCATGATCCCAGGGTCCTGGGATCGAGCCCTGCATCAGGCTCCCTGCTCTGCAGGAAGCCTGCTTCTCCCTCTGCCACTCCCCCTGCTTGTGTTCCCTCTCTCGCTGTCTCTCTCTGTCAAATAAATAAATAAAATCTTTAAAAAAAAAAATTCTTCTTTATGTGGTCATGCCCCAATTTGATATTCAGTTAGATTCATTTGTTTGTTTTATATTTTAATTAAAAAGTTATGAAACAGCGTTTTATTGTTACCAAGTCAAACTATAAAACAAAGGCATTTAGAGGTCAAGTTTCCATCATCCCTGCCTTCTCCCTTCTCTTTCTCCCCTTCTTTTCGAGGTGAGTTTTTGTTTATTTTGTGTTGGTTTATGCTTTCATATTTTTTTCAGCCTTTTACTATTAGAAATAGTGTTTCAATGGACATAGGCTAAGATTTTTAAATACATTGATTTGTTGGCAAAATATAATGATGGCGATCAAACATAGTAACTGCCTGAATTTTTTTACCATCCACCCAGTCTCATGCTATATAGCTTACTGATGACAAATATGCAGACACATTGAAAATACATGTTTTGAGTGAGAAAGCAGGTTGCATAAGCATATTCAGGGAGAATTATTATAATCCTCAATGCCTTCCTATGCATCCTATGGATACCATATGCAGATATCTATCTGTATATCTATCATCTATGAGAAAGACTCTAAAGGATATGCATTAAACATACAAAATCAGAGCAGGGTGATGTTTGAAGAAAGGAAAAAGGACTAGAATTGAGAATAATGATTGAAAGGGACTTGAGATATATATTCATATTTTTTCATCATAAGCATAATTATAATAAAGAGCTAAGAACCATAGTCTAAAACTCCTTCTTATCATCAGAGTGATGTAGGTAGGGGAATATTCATGTCAGAGAAGTGCAGATGAGGACCCTTTTGATTTTTTGAGTGGTTCTTCAAAATCCGTGGTGCATTTATGATGCAGTGGTAAGTTACAATAACAACGAAAACCTCAGTAAAACTATACCAATACCATCACTGCTCTGTATTGATGTCTTAATGCATTCATGGTAGGAATGGTGGGATCGTGAATGATTTTTAGTGCTCCCCCCTTTGTGGCCACTGGATATTATAGAAGGTAAGAGTGAAGTAAGAAAAAGTTTCACAAAATGAATGGAGCATGTGCAAAGATTTAGTTGTATACTTAAAAAAAATTAAACAAAAATAAAAAAGACAATTTCTAAATCCAAGAAAACTGATAATATTAAGGACCTATTATATGCCACACACCATTCTAAGGACTCATATGTTTTATGTCAATTAATGTTGGTCTGAGGTTTCATATAACATCTCCCCTCCCCCAAACCACACATAATTAGTGCAGATAATTGATGAGTTTGCACTCTAGGGGCCAAGGGCAGGCTGCCCCAAAGTGTGCCCTTTGGCATATTGATTATTTTAAATAAAAGTAATGTGAGAGACAGCTATTCAAGAAGGACACTCAGACCTTCCTCTGGCCCCCCTGCAAGCAGGAAATAAATCTCCCATGTGAGAGGTAGCCTCTCTGCGCCAGGAGGTAAAGAGACCTCCTTATCACCAGAGATAGGAAATTCAGGGCCGAGAAGGTTGTATAAACAACTCTTTTTACTTTTTACTAATTTACTACCACAGCCTAAATCCTGTTTGGAATTCTTTACTAACTAAAGTTCCCAAAGTTAAGTTTTCTTTGTGCTGTCAGTTCCTCACAGATATATTGTCTCTTTGTCTAAAAAGTATAAAAACCGCCTGCCTTGGTCACTTGTTTATGTCTCAGTTTCATTATTGGGCTTCTGTGCACATGTAATAAAACTTTATTTTTTTCTCTTGTTAATCTAAGTAAATTTAATTCTTAGTCCAGCTGGAAAACCTTGAAGGGTAGGGAAGAATTTTTCCTTCTCTTTAGCACCAATGTATACACTCATGTGACCATCACCACAATTGAGGGAATAAATATATTTATCACCTCCAGAAGTTTCCCTGGGTCCTTCCCTGTTTTTAATGGTAAAACAAGTAACAAATTTTTAAGTACACAATACCTTCTTGTTAGCTACAGGTACTAGGCAGAGTAGCAGATCGCTGGAAATTACTTACCTTGAATAACTGTAACTTTATACCCGTCCTCGCGATGTCTTCATCTGGTTTTGGAAGCAGGATAATCCCGAGGTAGGAAATGTTCCTTCTTCTTTAATAGGGCATGATTCTGTGTAAAATATGTATTATTTCTTACTTAGGTGACTGTGATGGTGTACCTGTTTTTATTTTTCTACTTATCCTGCCTAAGTTTTTTCCCCCAGATTCTTAGAGTTGTGGCTTTTGTCTTCCATTAATTTTGGAAAATTAGGTCTTGATTATTAGGTCTTCAAATATTTCTTCTGTTCAATTCTCCATCTCTTCCCCTTTGAGAAGTCTAATTATATCTGTACAATATTGGTGCATAGATCTTTGGTACACTTTTTTTTTCACATTTTTTTTTTCATATTTCAGTTTGGATATTTTTCTCTTGACATACCCTCAGGTTTACTGATTTGTTCTTTTGTTGTGTCCAGTGGGCTGGCGAGCCCATCTAAGAAATTCTTCATCTCTGATGTCAGTTTTTCATTTCTAGCATTTTTAGCATTTCCATTTGACTTTTTGACTTTTTCTCGTAGTTTCTTTTTGAAATTCCCCAGTTGTTCATGGATTCTTTCTTTTTCACTACAAGCTTTAGCATTTTTTATTTTTAAAATATTCCTTGTGTGATATGCTTAAAATGTAGGCCCATACTGAATCAGGCTGTCTTAACTGCTTTATTGATTAAGAGTGGCGTGTGTGTGTGTGTGTGTGTGTGTGTGTGTCATAGTTTTGGAGAATGTCAACCGTATAATGTTTGTCTCCTTCCCTGCCCTCTGGTGGGAGAGAGCTGGAGAGAGCATGACTCAGACTACCGGGGATTCTAAACTGTCCCATTAGCCCGCGGCCTTTTAAAACATTTCTATGTTTTCCTCTCATCTGCTTTTTTTTTTTTTCAAAGATTTTATTTATTTATTTGACAGAGAGATAGGGAGAGAGGGAACACAAGCAGGGGGAGTGGAAGAGGGAGAAGCAGGCCTCCCGCGGAGCAGGGAGCCAGATGTGGGGCTCGATCCCAGGACCCTGGGATCATGACCTGAGCCGAAGGCAGACGCTTAACGACTGAGCCACCCAGGCGCCCCTCCTCTCATCTGCTTTTATGTCTGCCACCTCTTGCTATTCTGCTCTGTCTCAGGTGAAATATTCTGTGTTGCATTTCTTCTTGGAGGGCCTTGTACCCTTTGTTGTTCAGGTCATCTGGCTGCCTTGAGATGTCAGCTCTAAGACGGGTTTATACAATTGTTCACGTTATGTGAATTACTTAGCTTTTCTTGTGGTTAAGGTAGGAATGACACTCTCTTGGAATTTTCTACATTATAAGTGGATCCAAATAGGATGTTAGCCAAAAATTAATACCTATTTTTTTGGAGGATGAGAGGTGAGTAGGGAAATAACTCAGCTAAAATGTTAAATAAATGGCTACAAATAATGCTAAAAAACAGATGAGTCAGTGGAGGTAAAAACTAGAAGGATGTTAGGATGTTAAAAGACTGGAAAATGGTTGCCCCTGGGAGGAAGGAGGTCCTGGAAGAGGAGCCAATAAGGAGGAGAAGCGAGAAACTTCCATTTCATTTTAAGCTTTTTGTCATTATTTGGCTTTTCAACTCTTTGTAGGTGTTACTGTGATCAGAATTCTATTTTTTATGTATTAATTTTTCTTTTTTTTTTTTTTTAAGATTTTATTTATTTATTTGACAGAGAGAGACAGTGAGAGAGGGAACACAAGCTGGCAGAGTGGGAGAGGGAGAAGCAGGCTCCCTTTTGAACAGAGAGCCTGATGCGGGGCTCGATCCCGGGACCCTGGGATCAGGACCTGAGCCGAAGGCAGCCGCTTAACGACTGAGCCACCCAGGTGCCCCTGTATTAATTTTTCTTTACAGCTGATGAAATCTTATCTTTTTTAGGTAAAAAGTTTTATCACTTTAGTGGAAAAAATTTGGTCAATATAAAACATTCAAGTACTTTACAGATTTTGGATACTAGCCCTTTATCTGATATGTCATTTGCAAATATCTTCTCCCATTCTGTGGGTTGTCTTTTGGTTTTGTTGACTGTTTCTTTTGTTGTGCAAAACTTTTTATCTTGATGAAGTCCCAATAGTTAATTTTTGCCCTTGCTTCCCTTGCCTTTGGCGATGTTTCTAGGAAGAAGTTGCTGCGGCTGAGGTCGAAGAGGTTGCTGCCTGTGTTCTCCTTTAGGATTTTGATGGACTACTGTCCCACATTTAGGTCTTTCAACCATATTGAGTCTATTTTTGTGTGTGGTGTAGGGCACGTACTGAATGGAGCACTGGGTGTTATGCACAAACAATGAATCATGGAACACTACATCAAAAACTAATGATGTAATGTATGGTGATTAACATAACATAATAAAATAAAATAAAAATCTTGGTGAGGATGTGAAGCAACAGGAATTCTTGTATAATTGCTTTCAGAAATACAAAATAGTACAACCACTGGAAACAAAAAACAAAAAACAAAAAACAAAACATTCAAGTAATTCCAAAACAACCAAAAAAAGAATAAAAGAAAAATATCCCTTACACAGAAACAAATATGTCAACATCTGATAATAACCCTTCCAGCAATCCATCCACTCAATTAAAATTAGGTGACTAAATAGATTGAGAAATTATGTATGTGTATATGTTTTATGTTATAATGAGTTTTCCTTTAAAACAATATTATGCATAGTTTTCTCTTTTAAAAATTATATGTGTTTTTAAAATATATATTTAAGAGTAAAAATATGTTAACATGTTTATACATACCAAAGTTTACTCCATTATTAGATAGAAATTAAAAATGCAACCCAGAGGGTTTAAGTGTTTTTCCCCAAAACACAAAGTTCAATTTATGGCAGACTGGGACTAGAACTCAGTTATTACCAGCTTATTAGGTTGTTTATGGTCTGAATTTTAGACAGTTATTATTATTATTATTTTTTTTTTTTTGCAAACTGCTATAATGGATTTACACTAGACTGTTACCTCTAGTGATAAATTTTCTTGAACCATATCTGGCTTTGTCATGTAACTAATCTTTAGAAATACTTGAGAATTTCAAATAAGAGGAAAGTACTGTTAATGCAGACAAGGATCAAGAATGATGGATCTTTAAAGGTCAGAGTATTGTGAGTCCAGAATTTGTGAATAACTAGATTTTTAAAATAATTGAGCTAATAATGATCATAAGCAAGCTAGATTCAAATTCATATTTATTTAATATTTTTAGCAGTGACTCTGATAAATGAGAGTATCTACAACTTTTTCTAATTAGTGACTATCAGCTGGGAATAAAACATTTTAAAGATATAATAAATTTTTATTTATCATTTAAAAAACCTGTTAAAGGACCTATGTATGTGTTCTGACCATGAAAAATTCTAATCATCTCAGTCATAACTAATATAAGCTCAAGTGTATTTTCCAAAAGAACAGAATTAGAAATGACTTTTTTGTTTTTAAATTTTTTTATCATAATATATTTATAATCAATAATACAACTTACACTTCACCTTCAATTTGAAAGGCTTAACTGTATTAGAAATTGTTGTTTGTGGCTTACGTGTGGGAAAAAATGTAGGTTACCAATTTAGTGCTTATTATTGTGTCAAAGTACTCTTTTTATATGTTCATTAACAAATAGAGGAAAGAACAGTAATTTGAGAAAGAAATGCTCTCTGATTTTTTATTACACATATTGCTATGTTTCATTCTATTGAAATCATCCCCCATTGTTCCAAAGGAAAATTATAACATCATGTATAATTGGAAATGTTCTTGCTGTCCCTCCACATACTGTATCTTGACTGAAGCCAAAGAGCACATCCAGAGTATGGTGGTTTCATCCAGCCATCTCTAAGTCAATTCACATTGTAAATAGTGTAAGGAAGTCTAACAAATTCAAAGTTCTAAGATTTTCCATATTGACTTCCTCAGTGCTTTTTTTTAGCCCCCAAATAATTTCTTATAAATTTTTGTATTCTCTGGCTTCCTTCCTTTGCTGGTGCCCTGTTGGGTAATCCAGCTAAAGGATGTCAATACTCTGTCTTTGGGGGTTTGAAGAGCTGATCATTTTACATGGAGGTGGTCAGCTTTAGGTAGGGTGACTGACTTGTTCTGATCTGCCCAAGGCTGTCTTGGTTTTAAAACAGCTTGTCCTGAGTCATGGAAGTCCTGTCCTTGGCAAACAGGGTCATTTTGTCAATCAAGTTTGAAGTGGCATGTGCTCATGTTTCCATGGACTATTCAGAAAACATAGCAAAATGAGAAGAGAATTTTATTAAGGTTGTGCTTTCTGAAGACTCACTTTACTAATATACTCAGTCACTTTGTGAATGAATGGATCTTTCCCCAAAACATGACCTTTGCTATCTGCGGGCTAAAGATTATGGATTCTTAGGGCGCCTGGGTGGCTCAGTCATTAAGCGTCTGCCTTCCGCTCAGGTCATGATCCCGGGGTCCTGGGATCGAGCCCTGCATCGGGCTCCCTGCTCGGCCAGAAGTCTGCTTCTCCCTCTCCTTCTCCCCCTGCTTGTGTTCCCTCTCTCACTGTGTCTCTCTCTGTCAAATAAATAAATAAAATCTTAAAAAAAAAAAAAAAAGATTATGGATTCTTATGTGATTACATAATGGTCCATTCCCTGTGGTACATAAGCATTTCAATTCAGGCTATTTATCTGTCATTTATTCATTGACCAGAGTGAAGTTCAGGGTTCCTTAGGTTTGAACATGTGGTGGTAAATACAGGACACACAAGAATATAGCACCAAAATAAAACTTTATCCCCATTCCCATTTCATAAATTAGTTGCATCCAAATAAACAACCGCTTTAGAAGACTGAAATTTTGCATTTTGATTAAAATGTCTTCTTTTTAATGAAGAGTCTTTCTAAAACTTTAATATTAACATCTAGTTTTTTTTTTCTGTAAGAACATAGTGCTATTTTTAATTCTTATCCATAATTATCAGAATACATTAAGGTAACATTTATATTCTTGGCAAAACAACATTCTATTGTGTGATTAATGTTACAGGTATTTTTGCCTACTGTCTTCACTACTTATTTTAGTTTAACCACCACTTTCTAATTTACTTAATGACACATCACATAATCATGGTTTGTTCTTAAATTAAGCTTTCCTTTTAAATGCTAGCATAAATTACTGACACATCGACGAAGACGTGAGAACAAATACAAAGTAGAAAAGAGACAGGGAGTTGTACAATGACACGTTGATGATTGTTGATTCTACTTGTTGCTCTGAGCTCTCAGAAATGGTGTTAATGTCACAGGTCTCTGCGAACTCCTGTCCTTCCAAGTCTGTCCTCGCCTTCTTATTTTTCTTTCTATTTTCATTGAGTAGGCAGTGTGAATCTCAAATCCCTATTTAAGAGGCACCTCCATTTCCTTCTCAATACATAGGAACAGCCTTGTCTTTTTTAAAAAATTAAAAAAAAATTTATTATTATGTTCAGTTAGCTAACAAATAGTACATCATTAGTTTTTGATGTGGTGTTCAATGATTCATTAGTTGCTTATAACACCCAATGCTCATCCCAGCACATTCCCTCCTTAATACCCATCAACCAGTAGGAACAGCCTTATATCTTAGCAGAGTGGTTTAGTACAGGGCTATTGGTAACTGGCACAGTACCTCTATGCATAAAGGTCCCCCCTTCCTTCCTCCTTTCCCTCCTTCAGTCCCTCATTCTTTCCCTTTCCTCTCTTCCTTCTTCCCTCCCTCCATTCCTTCTATTTACTAAATATTTATTAAGTGTATACTTATTGGTGAGCCCATTACACAATGTGCTCATCTTTCTTTAACCATAGGAACATTCCTTAGCTTTTCTTTATGAGAAGCAAGTTTCTCCAATTCTGTTAGAGGGAAATTTTACTTTATTTAGACTCTCATGCTTTCTGCTCTGGCATAATCACACTATCCCCATAGTTGTTTTGAAATTATGGTGAATTTAAGTTCATTTATCTGTCTTCTTGTTTCTGGTTCATTTCCTTGGCTTTTCCCCATGAGAATATCTCCTGCTTTCATCCCTCTATTCATGTGTCCCGGCACTTGCCTGCTCCTCTCCCATAATCCTTGTCGAGTCTCAATTGTAGGCCTTGCTTCCCACTTCACAGAGCCAGTAGAGACTCTCAGATATATATTTCCTTGAGTATCAGCCTCTCCTTCCACAAGCTGGCTCCTATTGCATCACTGCTTCCTTCTATTCTTTTTTGTTGGTGGGAATGCAAGCTGGTGCAACCACTCTGGAAAACAGTATGGAGGTTCCTCAAAAAGTTGAAAATAGAGCTGCCATACGACCCAGCAACTGCACTACTGGGTATTTACCCCAAAGATACAAATGTAGGGATCCGAAGGGGTACGTGAACCCCAATGTTTATAGCAACAATGTCCACAATAGCCAAACTGTGGAAAGAGCCAAGATGTCCATCAACAGATGAATGGATAAAGAAGATGTGGTATACACACACACACACACACACACACACACACACACACACACACAATGGAATATTATGCAGCCATCAAAAGGAATGAAATCTTGCCATTTGCAATGACGTGGATGGAACTGGAGAGTATTATGCTGAGCGAAATAAGTCAATCAGAGAAAGACATGTATCATATGACCTCACTGATATGAGGAATTCTTAATCTCAGGAAACAAACTGAGGGTTGCTGGAGTGGTGGGGGGTGGGAGGGATGGGGTGGCTGGGTGATAGACGTTGGAGAGGGTATGTGCTATGGTGAGCGCTGTGAACTGTGTAAGACTGTTGGATCACAGACCTGTACCTCTGAAACAAATAATACATTATATGTTAAAAAAAAAAAAAAAGAAGATAGCAGGGAGGGAAAAATGAAGGGGGGAAAATTGGAGGGGGAGAGGAACCGTGAGAGACAATGGACTCTGAGAAACAAATTGAGGGTTCTAGAGGGGTGGGGGTGGGGGGATGGATTAGCCTGGTGATGGGTATTAAAGAGGGCACATACTGAATGGAGCACTGGGTGTTATACACAAACAATGAATCATGGAACACTACATCAAAAACTAATGATGTAATGTATGGTGATTAACATAACATAATAAAAAAAAAAGAAGTCATTGCCAAGCAAAAATAAGTAAGTGGGACTACATCAAACTAAAAATCCTCTGCACAGCAAAAGAAACAATCAGCAAAATTAAAAGGCAACCTATGGAAAGGCAGAAAATGCTTGCAAACTGTCTATCTGATGAGGGGTTAATATCTAAAATATATAAGGAACTCATACAACTCAATAGCAAATAAAACAATCTGATTAAAAATAGGCAAAGTACTGGAATGCACATTATTTCCAAGGCATGCAAATAACCACAAAGTACATGAAAACATGCTCAACATCACTATCATCAAGGAAAACGAAATCAAGGAAATTTTTGAAGATTATTGGTATTGGCTCAAAAGCAGAAAAAAGTCAATTTGTAGCAGTATTTTCTGGCTAAAGTTGGAACAGTTGATGTATCCAAAAGAAAAATAATTGCAATGATTAAGTGAATCAAAGTCAAAATCCATGAGTTAATGATGCCCAGGAAATAAAAGAAACAAAAAGAAACATGAAATTTTCATTAGTCATCTTTGGAGGTTGCCAGCATGAAATAACCCTTCTGATGATTGGTAAGTAAGGAAAAAGAGTCAAGCATTTATCTTGACCTTACTTTTTGAATTGCATTTCAACAACCAAGTAGTTAATGAAGAAATGTCTTTCAAGATATACGAATATCACCTAATAACTGCTGAAAGAATGATATCACCAATTTGTAACCCCATAGTTAAAGAATGGGTCTAGATCGAGACAATTACTGATAACTTAGGGGGAAGTTTGACAGGGGAACTTCATAATAGATGAAATAGTTGGCCAACAATGATCCCACCAGTAGTATTAAAATCACCAAATATACCTATTGCTTCTCTTGATATGATGCAATAGAAAATACACAAAACTACCCAAGAAGTATTCTTGCCTATAAAGTTACCCTGAATCTAATCAAGCTTTTAGATTGAACTACCAGTTAACAGAAAGTTTAGGGAATAAAGGAATCTGATCATTGACACCATGAAAATGCAATCAACAAAATTCAGAATCCAGTACAAATAACATGGCTTCTACAACAAAGACATGTCATAAATAAATAAGGGAGAAGGGGTAACTCTTCATATAGGTTAATGGAAACTTAAGAGCGCTAACATTTAAATGTAATATAGGGACTTGTATTAGATCTCCAGTCAAACAACTATTAAAAGATAATTTTAAGACAGTTGGGAAATTTGCGAGGGATGTTAGGCATGATAATGGTGGAAAAGTTAAGCACTTTTTAAAAAGAGATCTCTGCGAAAGAAACCTAATCCCTATGTTATATGATAGATACCTGAAGTTGGCCTTAAATACACCAGGAAAAAAAAGTAGGATTTGGACATATGAGGCAATTTTGGCAAAATGCTCCTAACTGTTGAAACTGGAAATGACCTATCATTCTATCCTCTCTACTTTTGTGTAGGTTTGAAAATTTCTGAAATAAAAATTCAATTATAAAATTTTAAATGTAAACACATATATTGAAATTATTTTTGTAATACATGGTCTTTTCAAATTGAATATCTTTATAATTCATATGATCATAATCTTGTCATACAAGGGTAATGTGCAGTTAATTCCAACCCTTCAATAGGAACACTTCCATGAGAATCTGCATAAGCCTCCATAAAGGACATAAGATAACGCTCACCTCAGGTCCATCCTCATTGAGGGTACATATCCTAGCCTGTAGAACCCAGTCGTTTTTTGGGTTAGTTTATGCAAGCCATCCTCATTCTGTCTCCTGTAGAACCCAGTGGTTTTTGGGGTTAGTTTATGCAAGCCATCCTCATTCTGTCTCCAACAGAAATTGAGGCTGATGTGGGCATAATAAAAATCTGTAACCCACAATAGCACAACCTATGTTTCACTTTGTCAGTGGTCTCATACATGAAGTTGTCAGATCATAGTTGGAAAAGAAAACGTAGCTAGTACGGCTGTTCCTTTACATATAACGATACTGTTAAATTTCATTGCCTGAGGGGATTCCAACTTGAGAAATGCCACTATGAATAGCAATATTGAATGAATTTTTTTCTTAGTATTCATCGTTTCTACAGAAGCACGTGCAAGTGTAAAGTGATACTTCTGTCTATGAACAGAGGTAAGCAAAAAGAAATATCCTTAAAAAATATGTTCATTAAGAGAGTTGTACCAGACTTCTAGTTTTCAGCCATGCGTGTGTTATCAATCTTCCAGTTCAATGACAATGACCGTTCAGCCATGCAAGGTTTTACCATGTAATACCACACTTTTCTAGCCATATAGTCATTATCTACCATTTGGAAATCAGTTGTAAGTGGTGTCAGAAGAGAGGGAGATGGAGGTGGAAGATTTGTTCCCAGTAATTCAGTTTAAAACAAAATTCAAATAATTGTTCTTTCAGTTCTCTTCTCAGGTTACACAAATTCACCATTTTGGCAGCAATTAAAATTGCATATATTCACTATAATTGAACAGGAAGAGTAAATATTTCAAAACCTAGGGAAAATTTTCTAACTATGCTCTCAGAAATTTGATCCCTGTTTCATTTTATTGTTTCTCTTCAGTAGAAAGGGATATAACCAAATCTTGACCAATTATTCTAGCAGTGCATAAGTATCAGTTCCAAAATTTTTAATGCATATTTAAAAAGAACTTTACATAAAAACCTACTTTTTTACTACTTTTTTCATTTTTTATTATTTTTTATTATTATTTTTATTATCTCAGTTAGCCAGCATATGGTACATCAAAAGTACCTACTTTTAACAAATAATTGAAAAATGAGACCTCAAATATTCAGGGTTACAAATATGTACAAATTTAATTACCCTCTTAACAGCAAGAGACAAAAAGAAAAGAAAAAAAACTCATGGTTTGAGGTGACTTAGTCTTTATTGAACATTGGAAATGTCATCATTTCTCTGTTTCAAAGCATTGTAAATGAGAAGTTAATATTGGAGTCACTGCATTTGGGAAATGGAAGGAATCTTAGAGGAAGACATCAGGTTCTATCAGAAAAATAGGGCACTCACATTTGTAGTTCAATAGAAAAAAATTAACATGTACATCTGGTTCTGTAGGTTGAACAAACCAACAGGGGAAAAGGTAAGAAAATCCTGAGCATAGCAGCTCCAAATAGTTTCTTTACCATCAGGACTGAAGGGACGAGAAAAGGAGATAGGGTTGAGTCTAGGAAGTGACCCGCAGAAACCAGCTCCGCAGAGTGGGGGGCTGCCTGGTCGGGTTAGAACAATTGTGACACACCAACTATGGCTAAGAGCCACACAAAGTAGAAATAAAGGGGAAGATACATGCTGATCTCTCTCTTTTCCTGGTCTCCAGTTTTTCACTAGCATTCCTTCTCTGTAAAGCTTAATGAGAAGTTAGCTGGCAAGGAGCTGGGGATATGAATTTTTACAGACCAGTCTCCCTTAATACAGCGCAGAGCAAGGGAAGCACAGGAGATATGAATCTGAGGATGAAGAAGCAAATAATCGGTAGAGATGCCAAATAGCTTGGATTCACATCCCGACTATGGTGCTGCCCTTATGTTGTAGGGTGTATTATTGAACTTCACCAAGTCTCATTTTCCTGAACTGTAAGATGGAGACAATAATAACTTTACATATCTCTCCAAGTTACAGTGAGAATTAAATAATAAAAGCATGTAAAAATCCTAGTTGACATCTAAGATCAGTGACTATGAGCACGGGCCATGTCTTGCTAGTTCACTGCTCTTCAACTACTCCCAACACAATAGTTGAGTGAATGAGGGATTGTGCACATTATACTGTAGACGAGGTAATAGGTAGCTATTTTAGATAACTGAATCTCAACTCCAACTTGGCCATCAACTTCCAGAGGGACTGAAATTCCAGCTTACAGCCATCCAAAGAATCTGCAGTTTTCACTGATAACAGATAGTTGTAGTGCAGGGATTCAGCCAAGCAACCTACACCATTGAAAAGAAGACACTTCATAGGAAGCTTAGGTTTTCAAAGGGATGAAAATCTCAGTGCTGCTTTTTTTCCAGATCTGAAAGAGAAAATGCAGTTTACACTTCTTTAGCAAAATTGGCATGCATTTGAATGTTGTGAATAATCATCAAGGATTTTATTTTCAGAGAAAGGAAATTATCAGAAAAGTGTCCTGATATATAACTACCTGCTTCCTGATTAGAAGGCCCTTATGAATGAGAAAACACTAAAAATGGAATTTCAATTTTATTTAAAAGAAAAGTGCCATTACTAGGTGGCAAATTAAAAAATATGTGTTTGTGTTCTCTCTTCCCCCAAACACCAATCAAATAACAGGAACATTTTAGTTCTTCTTCTTTTTTTCAAGATTTTATTTATTTATTATTTATTTATTTGAGACAGACAGAGAGAGTATAAGTGGGGGAGGGTGGTTTGGGCGGGGAGAGGGAAGGGCAGAGAGAGAAGTAGACTTCCCGCCACCAAGCAGGGGGCTCCACACGGGGTGGGGCTCCACATTGGATCCCAGGACCTCAAGATCATGACATAAGCCAAAGGCAGACGCTTAACCCACTGAGCCACCCAGGTGCACCTGAACTCTCCAATTCTAAAATGGGAAAGTTGAGAAACCAATTGCCTGTGCCTACCTCACCCCCAGCAGGGAGATAGAGACAAAGAGAGAGAGATTGAAGAGAAAGAGAGAGAGAGATTGAGGGAGACAGAATGAAAATCAGAAATGCATATTCTGCATTTTAAAATGACACTGGATCTGTAACTCCAAGTGACAACATACAGGGAATCAGTGACAAATTCAGTAAAGGAGAAACTCAGATGTGGGAAGATGTCAAAAAAAGACAAGATAACTGTGCTGCGGATCTCAGACAAAGCTGACAGCAAAATTACCTGAAGTGTTATCAGCAACCCTGGAGTGGCAAATACTATAGGTTGGCTCATTTAGCAACCATGCCAACCTCCTTTGCTATCCTTCAATGTAGAGGACAGAAAGCAAGGGATTCAATCCCTCACCTCTCATAATAAATAGAAAACAATAGAAAGAAGGGGATAGGAGCATCAATCAATAAGGGCTATCCATAAAGTTTAGAAGTCTGAAGTATACTGAAGTGGTTGATGGCTGAAAGAGGAGAAACTATACACATGAGAGACGTGGAGCTGGTTACGGCTCTGCGCTGGGGAAAGAGATAAAATTTAACAAATGGGAGTGGGAGTTAGGATTGGCCTGAACACCTGGCTGTTAGTCCCTAAAGTCTGCCTACTGAATGGCTTCCCCTAGTGACCCACTCCCACTTCCTCCACAGGCAGGAAATGAGGCTGTCCCTGTGGCTTTTGCTCCCCCGGGGAGAGTCTTCGGCTAAGAGTGCAGCTCTCCTCTCGCTCACAAAGAGCAAATTCTAATAGTCAAGAAAACCCACCCCTGTTTACAGAGTTCAGAATCAGCCTACAGAGCACAGATCTACCTACACTGAAGCAAAGGTGACCCAGATTGGCCACTGAGACATTCAACATTAAATACAGAAAGACAAACAAAGATCCACAAGAGACATATGAAGAAAGCCAAAAACCGGAAAGCAAAAGCCCAAGGTAGATAAATAAATAAGCCTAAGGGAAATAGATGAATCAGGGAACAGAATAAATCAATTAGAAAATTATAAAAACAAACTCCAGTTACTGGAATATGAAGTTAAATATACCTAACATATATGCATTTTACTATACATAATTGATACATATTTAATAGACTTCACTCTATTTAATGTAATACAAAGTAAATATATAGATATGCTTTTTTTCTCATGAAAGTTTAAGGACGTGGCCTCTGTAACCAGGCTGCCTGGGTTTTGACTCCTAGCTCTACCCCTTACAAAGTACATTTAAAACAATGTAGTAATTTAAAATGCTGACCCCATATAGTTGTTGCAAGGATTAATGAGTTCCTCTGTGTACACATTTATGCCTCCACGTCTTTAGCTCTATGGAAGTCTGCTCATTACCATACCAGTTACGGCAACTTCCAGGACAAAATCAAAATGGCAGAGAACGGGAGAACAGGTCAACAACAACAACAGGTAGCTAAAGTCAAACCTCCAGTTAATAAGATGATCCTATTCATTGTGAAATAGTTTTTAATGCTCCCCTGCCCAAGCAGAGTGACAGAATTTAGGACACAGAAATGAGAACAAAGTCGGAAGAAAAGGTAAGAGTACCAATACCTTCAGTTTCCTTGGTAAGGTGTCAAATGTCAGTAGAACAAGGCATCTAGGTTGAATATTCCATTTTAAAATAAACAGGTTACCAACAGAGAGCCTGCAAATATTAGAATTACAGGGAATTGGCAGGGAGGAAGAAAGGGAGAGTGATGGGTAGTGAAACCCCATCTTTCATTTGGAGGAGTTGAAAGACCAAGAAGTATAGTGTAAAAACAATGAGTGTGAACAGAGTAACCTCCCAAGAGAGTAAAAATTGGAATGGTTAAAATGGGTTGCCTCTGGTTAATGGAGAGAAGTGGGAAAAGTTGAGGTGGGAAACTGGTTTCTTTGTTACTAGTTCCTCTGTGTTCTTTGCTTATTTTTCTTGTGTGTCTATTATTTGATATAAAGTATTTTATAAAAGAGAAACATCCTTTTTGCTATAAACTTTTGATGGCAGAGTGTGGGTCTTATTCCTTTTATTCTTCATCATGATTTTATTTCTAATCTTGAAAATGCATCTTTAAATGGTTGTTTTCCATTGTTCCCCCAATGCTATCATTAAAATAATAAGCAATTCTGTGGGTAAAGAATAAATCATTCAAGGGCTGAGACACTGGAATGAAATGATTAAATCACCACAGAAAAATTAAGGCTCTAATTTAGCTGCTATATATGCAAGAATATCCAAACTTTAAAACCATATGAATTTTTAAAAATTATTTATGGATTTCACTGAATTAATTACAAAGTATTGCTCTTGATGAGAGAAGTGATTCTATGTTATTTTTATCTTATTTTTCATCTCAAGTGTAAATGTTGGGGGATTAATATTTGAGCAGATACAAATAAGACTATTCAAAATCCACAAAATAACATGTTTATGTTAAAATAACACATAGATGTCCCTTCTCCTTAATAGGTAGCTTCCTAAACGGATATCTCTACCCTGCCTCCATTTCTTCTTCATATACGCATCCCCCCAATGTTCTCTAATTCTCAAGGCTTCCAGTAAGCTATTCTTTGTTTGGTTCCTTGTACTCTTGTGTCTCTCAGTCAGCATGGGACACAATTGGCCAACCCCCACTTCTCCATCCTTCTCTCAAGACATCCAGCATGATTCATTGCTTTAGACAGAATGACTCACAGGACACATCCACAGTCATTCACCCATTTCCTCAATTTCCAGATTCCTGCTCGACCACACCACAATTCCATAATTCCAGATCTTTCCAGATTTTAAGTTCCTCAAATATTCAACTTTGTTTCCCATCTACATGGTGACTAGAACAGTACTGGGTAAATAAAAGATAATAATAATAATAAATAAATAATAGATCCATAAGATATTACTTTTTATTTTAAACTTTATTTTATTTTAAACAGAATCCTGATATCTGTATTCTAGATCAGTAACACAGTCCTGTCCAAATGTGGTAACCTCTATTTTTGTGCAATTGTTTTCTGCTATTTTGATTTGTTTTATTTTACTTATAACTTTTCCCAGTAACCTAAACATTTTCAAAAACATGGTATTTTTGTGGTGCCTATAATGTATATTGATTTTCTGTTTCAAAACATTACCTAAAGCAATATGCAAATACAAGTCCAAAACACCAACATATAAATTATTTTGTAATATTCCAAACTTTTAAAATTTATAATATATATCCTCATCATATCTTCAAAAGTCTCTGAGTTCACTTGCAATAAAAGACTGGTATCTAGTAATGCTATTTAAAATGAAATAGGTTTTGGAAATCCTTACATTTCAGACCAAATATCTAATTTGTATTCTTCTGGCAAAGACAAGCTTCAGTTTTTCTTCTTTAGCTTGGAAAGAATGTGACAAAATTATCATTTAGGAAAATTAGTCTTTTGGTGTTAAAATATCTGTCTCTGTATCTCTAGTGTTTTGAGGAGTTTCAGCTTGGGTCTAAACAGGAAAATGTTTGATTTTTTTTTTCAGTAAGTGTTCTCAAATTGTGCTAATATTCATCCTACCTTTCCCACTGTGTGCTTTAATGACATTTTGGCAAGATTCAGTCATTTTCCACTCAATTTCGCTTATTTGAAAAGCCTCATTTTCAGCAGTGAAGAGTCAGGACTCCAGCAGCTTGTGGGTAGGGCTGGTGGGGGAGTAGCTGGGAGGAGAGCTACAGGTAAAAGGAAGGACTGCTTTGGACTTACCTCTCCCTCTGCCCTGTTCCAGGCACAAGCTCGTCCCTCATGCTGGGGTGATAAGGAGGCAATGGTGAAAAGGTAAGCTTCCCTCTCCTGACTGAAGAGAGTTACCCCCACTGGAAGAAATCTACCCACTGCTCTGCATGGTGAGCTTTCTTTATCCAGCAAGGGACCTCTTGCTTGGGGTACCTGAGTAAAGGCTTAAGCTCAGCTATCTGTAGTATCCACCGGACTTACAGTGAACTTATGTATTCTTGGCATGCCCCTCCCAAATTTCTCCTTTACAACCTCACTCTTTCCCTGTGTTCTGAAGACACAAAGAAAAGTCAAGTCTCCTTGCTAAGCGACAACGACCACACCTGAACCCAAGTAACTGACAACTTGCTAGTGGGCTGGAGGGAAGAGGACAGGTTTTTGACATTAATGGACTACGTTTTCAAATTTTTCACTCTAGGTAGAATGTAGAGAAAAATTAATGAATGGGGTAGACAAAAGAGGAAGTGAGTTCAATCAGAGTACCAAGAAGTAGCCATCCTACAGGGATATGATGAAAATAGTCATCCTAACAGGATATGATGAGCAAATAATGAGGCAGATAATACAATAATAAGTCATGATGAGGAAAGCCATGCTTATGGCAGAACGTGAAAGCACAGCTTGCAGATGGGAACCCAAACCAGAGAGGTGAGTGATTTGAAGCTCAGGACATAAGGGATTTCTCCAGAAAAGGAACCGAGCAGTAATTCCAAGCTGGTGGAAAATTCAAAGTGTAAGATTAACAGAAAAAAAAAATGCCTTTAGGAAATCAGAACATGTGTATAATATGAAGGCTATGATACTGGTCAAATAGAGCCTGCCTCAAGTAGCAGTCTCCCATATGATTCTAGCTGGAAAAGGAACCACATCCAGGAAGCACAGAGAAAAAACTTGCCATGCCTGCTGGTCCTTGATAGCATGCATGGTATCATCAAAGTTTCCAAGGTCATTTACAGAAACAAGGTGAAAAGAGAACTCTGCAGAGGGGCATTATTATCATTCATAATTACACATTTTAGATGTTTCAAACTATCAATGCATTACAGCAAGGAAATTATGAGGCTAAATTAAGGGTTTCTCCTGAGGAGAATGTAGATAATGAAGTCTATGTTGAATATAAACCAAAACCAATTAGCTCTCCAACACTGCTGCACAGATTATAAATTCTACTGATGCAGTTTGAATCAGCAAAATAAGAAACTCTATAAACTTATTTATTAACACTAAAACAAGTCAGTCATAGGACAAATAAACTCTCAACATTTAACGGCACATCAAATAATAAATCTTTTATTTACATTTGCGTTCTGTTGATAAAAGAAGCAAACCGCTAATAATCAGATCTCCAGTGACCACTCCAAAGCTTCATATTGATCCCCCTTCCTGCAATATAAGTCTATCATGAAAGGGAAGTAGGAGTCTCTAAAATTTTATAAGAGATAATTATTGCTTCACTGACAAACTTAGATGACACCTCCTAAATTATTGGAACTTTCCTCAGCTCTTAGTTTGCAAACTTTTTGTGGAGCCCTACCACAGGATGCAAGGGCAAAGCAAATGACCTTGGGCTAGACCAGTCAGTATATTTCTTTATGCTGGTTGGCTCAGGGATGGAAATGTGACCCAGCAGAAGAGGAGTGAATACTTGGACTTCCACGGGAACTACCCAAAAAGACTATTCAACTGCACTTCCAGTTGGAGGAATGGTTAAGGCACCTGTAATCTCCTTGCAACACCAGGTTCCAAACCCTATTGCTAATGGAGCCAATATGGAAAAGGAGCTGAGAGATGGAGAGAAACATGGTCTGAAGCCATAGACTTTTCAGTTACCCAAGTCAGTATCTTCCTTTTTGCTTGATTCAGTTTAAATTGGTTATTCTGTCACTTGTTTGAGGAAAGTATCTTGATTGATATGGTATTCAGTACTAGTGAAGATGCTTAGCAGACATTACTCACTTACCCCATTTACATAGTATCTATTATCCATGGACATCGTTATTGAACATGGGGTCTCACAGCCCAGTTAGGGAAAGGGTATATGCCATATGAACTAAACAACAACACAAGCCAATATGGGGTAAATGCCAAATGAAACACACCAGCTGTGTGGTGAGCACCACAGTAACCAGAGAGTGCAGCATGGTGCCTGTGATACAGAACTGCCCTTCGCCATCAGGGCTGTTAAAGTTAGCAAGCATGGCTGTATTGTTGATCTTTACAATCCATGGAATTTTGTGTTTGCTGTATTTGGGGGTAAAAATAGATCAGCTATTAACTCCCACACTGTAGATGCATAAAAATCTGACAGTATCACAAGTTATAATCTAAATCCTCTCAACTCGACACATCCTAAAACTTCTAAAAATAACCTAAAGCAAAACAGAGAGCAAAGGAAAAATGACATATAGTAAGGGACTTGGGTTTCACTTCCTTAAATTCCACTGAAATTTTAACTGTCACAAATGGGAAAATTATTTCTTTTAACTTTTTATTCTGAAAGAATCATAAATTCAGAAGTTGCAAAAAAACAGTGTACAGAGAGATCTCATGTATCTGAGCCTCCCACAATGACAATATCCTGTACGACTAGAGCATAATGTCAAAACCAGGAAATTCATACCACCACAATCCACAGAGCTCATTCAGATTTCATCAACACTTAATGCATGTGCTTGTGTGGAGGGTGTGGGGATGGGGGGAGGGTGTAGCTCTATGTTGTTTCATCATCTATGTGGATACAAGGCACAGAACCATTCCATCACCATCCTCTACAGACACAACCACACCTACTTGCGTCTTCAACCCCTGGCAACCACCAATCTGTTCTTCATTTTCCAATTTTGTCATTTTAAGAATTCCATACGAATGGAATCATAAACACATAACCCTCTGAAACTGACTCTGTTCATTCAGTATGACTCTCAGAGCTTCATCCACGCTGCCACAAGCACAATTGGTTTCTTCTTCCCTGTGAGCCCTATTCTCTGGTACAGATGCACCTCAGTTCTTTGGTCATTCACCCATTGAAGGACACATGGCTTCCTTTCAGTTTGGGACCATTATGAATAAAACTGCTATGAACTTTCATACGTATTTTGTACATATTTTTGTGAGAAAATGAATCTTCATTTCTCTGAGACAAATGCCCAAGAATACAAGTGAGGAAAGACTTTTGACAGATTAAATCTTTTAATCATCCCAAAGACCTCCCTTCTCCTGTCTCTGACATTCTTGGGCTGCAAAAGGCAACGTCATTACTGGCCTCTTTAAGTTCTACCAGATGCAACATCTAATCCTTGGCTGAGCTGAGGGGGACAGCCTGTTTTTTCTGATTTTGAACTCAGTATACTGAACATTTGCTGAACCTACTGCCTAGTAACAAGCAGCTGAGAGTGGAATGATCAAATCTTCACAAACAGAAAAGGTTTAGGTGCCAGCTAGGCCCACTTTAGTAGCTAGAAACAGCCACCAAGCTGGGCCTCTTGTTTCACAGGCTGGTAAATAGTTCATAACATCAAAGGCGGGTAAGATATTTTTTTAGGTTTCATAACCAAACCACCATCTACTATTTGAATTCCCAACATAGTATATGGCTGGTACCTGGTAAGCCCAGTTCTTTCTTTGTCTTGTGTTACATCTCCCAAAAAAAATATTCATGAGGAAAGGAGCAAGTCACTGACACGTGACTGTTGTTGAATCACCAATGAATTTCCATTCTACACTATATTGATCCTGTTTGTTGCTCCACTAAGAGACAACAAATTTCACTTGCATTCCAGGGAAAACGCATTCAATAGGCAAAGGAGGAATAAAATGCATTTCTTTAAGTGCGCATTGAGTTTCTACTTACTTTGTTAACAAGGCAAAGATGGTCTCTCTCAGTCCTTGTTTTTTGTGCTTCTGTCTGATCATAAGCACATCCACCGTGGGCCCTTGGGTGAGGACCCATGTGGAGAACTCTCCACATTCAGATACATCTGCTCAAAGTCCCAAATCATGCAATATCCCCAATGAAAAAGGAGGAAACACAGATTCAATCACTTCTTCCACAAGTGATGATTGAACACTTATGATGTATGGGCTCCATGATAAAGGAGGGTGATTCATAGCGGTGAACACGACAGATAAAATCTGCCCACCTGAAGATTAGACAGGGCTCCATGTTGAGTTCAGATATTCAGAAACAGAAGGACCGAGTGCTTTGGCTGCATGGAGAAGGGGCACAAACTTGAGTTAGGCAGGTGAAGGCTTCCTAGAGACCCTGAAGTGTCAGCTGACTCCTGGGAGATGAGTAGAGAATAGCCAGGTGAGGGGAGAAAAATGGGGCAGGGAGGAGACACATTTCAGGCAGAGGGTGGAGAAGGCTGGAGGGAGGGGTTTTTTCAGCAATTGCTGGAGCAGCTGCTGCAAGACAGGGAGGAGGGTGGTCTGGGGGGAGGGTGAGAACAAATTATTTATTGAGAACCTACTATGTGCCCAACCATGGTCTCAGTTCAGGGCACATATCAGTGAACATGTAGTCAATACTCCCTGCCCTCTTGAAGTCTACAAGAAGCACATAGTTCATAGAAGGATGCTTCAATAGGTGTCTTTTTCCAGGAAAGGAGTCAAGAGGGCCTTCCAGTTGTCCACCATTGCTGGGAGGAGCTTCTTTGAGGAGGTTTGAGTCTACACACCAGTATTCTCTTCAGTCCACACAAAAACCTTTTAAAAACTGACGGACTCAGGGGTGCCTGGGTGGCAGGGTCGGTTAAGCTCCCGACTCTTGGTTTCAGGTCAGGGCCTGATCTCAGGGTCCTGGGATTGAGCCCTGCATTGAGCTCTGTGCTCATCACAGAGTCCACTTGAGATTCTCTCTCCCTCTGCCCCTCCTGCTCATGCTCTATCTATAAAATAAGTAAATCTTTAAAAAAAAAAAAAGTTGTTGAGCTCCCTCATAAGGGAATAGCTCTCTAATCCCTGTCAAAAACCCTTTCCCCTCCTGTTCTTCCCCTGAGAGAAATGAGGGTCACACTCTCTAAGGCACATGTGGAGTTTGCTTGGTCTGGGGCTGAACTGGGCAGTGGGAAATACTAGCACACATTTCTCCTCAGCTGTACACTGCCCTCTTCCCTAATGAAGAGTCTGTGTCCCCACCTAAGTCTTTAAAACTGCATGCCAAATTGATCAAAGTTTTTTGGATCCTTTGAGCAGCCATTTTGTTAGTGAGCTTGTCTACCCCTTGGGAGGCCTGGAACAAAAGTAGTTTCAGTGTCCATGAATTTAGAGCTTTGACATTCTTTCCCATTTTAATCTTTAGATCAATGCGTGGGCCAGCACACTGATCTCTCTTTTGACCTATATGATAACTTAATTTTAGAGGCCTCCTTGCCATTCTGGGCCACTAGCCTTGTGAAGGGCCCATGAATTTACCTCAGTAAGCTTACCTAAATTTTAAGTCTCCTGTTTGAGAGTTTGGGAGCTTACCCCTTCACTCTATGCTCCTGAATCCTTATGCAATTTCATGTGACCCCTCCCCAGAGCTCCATATTGTACTGGGAGAGGCAACCTTTGCTCAGACCTAAAGCAATGGGGCCGGCTTTCCCTTATCCTTACATAACAAGAGAGATCATCCAAAATACTCCTATTCCAGATGAATCTTCTCCAAGTGGAACAGCATTCTGGATCTCCAGATCTCAAGTAGATGAAATAAGATGAAATAGTTGTTTTCTTCTTTAAAATCCACCTCATCATACACCCTACTACATTTCCAACCAGCATTTTCTAAACATGTCTAATGATACTAATCACCTAGGGCACTTTAAAACAGATTCCCAAACCTTTCTCTATTTAGAATATGGCTTACTAAGTTTGCATAGGATCAAAGAACCCATACTTTTTAATAGGCCCCCAAGTGATTATTACCACCATGCCAGTTTGGGAAATACTATCTTAACTAGTCATGTGTTGATTTAAAGTATTTATTTAAAGTTTCTCATGAGGATGGAAATGAAGAATATTTATGTAGAGTGCATTTTTTTTTTTTTTTTTTTTTTTTTTTAAATGTTTTATTTATTTATTCATGAAAGTCAGAGAGAGAGAGAGAGAGGCAGAGGCAGAGGGAGAAGCAGGCTCCCCGCCTAGCAGGGAGCCCGATGCGGGACTCGATCCCAGAACCCTGGGATCATGACCTGAGCCGAAGGCAGACGCTTAACCATCTGAGCCACCCAGGCGCCCTGTAGAGTGCATTTGAGTTTAAAACATTTAAGAGTTCAGATTTCTCTTCAAGATACTGATTTTGTGTATACACCCAGAGGTGGGATTGCTGGATCATATGATAGTTCTATTTTTAATTTCTTGAAGCATCTCCATACTGCTTTACATAATAGCCTTACAATGTACATTCCCACCAACCATGTACAAGGATTCCCTTTTCTCTACATCCTCATCAATATTTATCTTTTGTCTTTTTTATAACAGCCATTCTTGCAGGTGTGAGTTATATCTCCTTGTGGTTTTGATTTGCATTTCCCTGATGATTAGTCATGTTGAGTATTTCTTCATATATCTGTAAGCTATTTGTATATATTATTTTGAAAAATGTCTATTCAGGTCCTTGGCTTATTTTTAAATCCAGTTATTTGTTTTCTTGCTATTCAGTTGTTTCATTTTCTTATATATTCTAAATATTAGCCCTTTATCAGTTGTATGTTTTGTAAATACTTCCTGGGATTCTGTAGGTTGTATCATTACTCTGTTGATTGTCTCCTTTATGATGCAGAAGCTTTTTAGTTTGATGTAATCTCATTTGTCTATTGAGGAGAAATTTCATAACATGTTTCCCAAGTCTTCAACTTGAAGTGGAGGTGCAATAGAAAGTGCAGGGAATTTATATTTAGAAAAACCTCGATTATTGCATGACTTTGACACCAAACACTAGCCTCCAAGAGTTCATGGTTTGGTAGGAAAGCAGAAAGTAAGCAGCTATCACTATAAAATGTGCTGGAATGAAAGTATGCAATGGGTTTAGGGTGCTCACAGGGCAATTTACTAGATTGTGGAGATCAAGGAAGGCTTCTGGGAAGAAGTGGTGTCTCAGTTGATCTCCTGAACCTCATTTTTCTCATTTTGTAAAATGGGAGTAAAAGCTTTATTGCACAGGCTTGTTATGTAGATTAAATAAGTTAACCTAGCACATTATTGGCCCTCAACAAGTATTAAACAACCTCTCCTTTTTCTTTTGGTTAAAAAGCCCTAAAAACCGTCAATTCAAAGGAATACAGAGAACATAACATAGAGAGAAGTTTCTCCAAGTATAATGAGGTATAAAGCAATAATAACTAGTGTACCTTAACCTTCCATTCTAAATATAAAACAAAATCTCCCCAGGTGCTTCTTTCTCCATTTGGTCTTCATTTAATCGTACATTATTTCAGAGTAAGAATTATCTCCTCTATGTTCTGTGCAGTGCCTTGCCCTGTATCCAATATGCAGTTGGATAGGACTAAGTACATTTTATTTAAATTAAATTGACACACACACACACACACACACACACACACACAGAGTCTCTATTTTGCAAGTCATGTATAATCATTAATCCAATCAAGAACCCTGTGTGGAGGTTATATTCCTCCCATTTAATTACCCTGGGTTTATAATCCATGGTTGAGGAAATCCGGAGATTGAAGCCTTCTTGTTGGCCTAATCAGTAGCTAATTAAGATTTAGACGAAGCCTTCCTGATTTCTTTTCCTTTAACAGAGATGCCAGACCATTTTTCCAGTTGATGACTAATTTATTAAGAAAAATCATTTAAAGGACTTAATTCCTCTTCTCCTCTGATAGATACATATTACATTTCAGAAGTAGACCTTAGATTGCTTTATATAACAATAGATTATTTTAAAATTTGCATACTGAAAAACAAGAATAGACTTTAAAGTTGCAAAAAAAACCCTTCAGTAAGATAAAGTCTGTTTTTATTGTTTATAATTAGGTGATTGATTTGTTATTTTTAAGCTTTTGAAGTAGCTGAAGATTTTAGGTAGTTGGGGATTTTTGGTATTGTCTGGGGTTGTGTTTGTTATTTTTAGTTTTTATGTGTGACTGTAGTTATAAAAGATTCCATTGGGGATAAAATAAGCACGTTTTTAGATATTTTTAAATCAAAATTTGCCAAGTTTGTTATAAAGCAAACACACCTCAGATGAGCTGGAGCACACACTAGACTTGCAATGCATTGAGTACAATGATCACTGAGCATTAGAGCTGATAGAAACCTACAGACTCATCCAGAAATCACCAGGGTTACCTTGGGGTATATATATACATCCTGCTAATACAGAGTTCTACAAAGGCTTAATTGATTCTGAAACGTAAGTTTTGGAGATTTCACATAAAAGAACTCCAGATCTCTACTTTCTCATGAAAAGTAGCTGGATCTGGCAACACAACGCCTCCATTCGTGCACAATCACTGTTAACTGCAGCTGAGTGACAGTTACCTTCTTTAGAAGGGGTATGTGATATGGCATCACAACACCATCATCCTTCCCTCATTTACTTTTCCTTGCTGCCCTGATGGCAATCGGAATTTGGAATACCAGCCCTATCCTAACACCCTCATGTTGCAGAAAAGGAAATTTATCCAGGGTAAACAGAGCAAATTAGTTCTATGGCCCTAATAACGCTGCATAATAAACAACCCAAAAGCTCAGCAGCATACAATAAGCATTTGTTTTGCTCATGTGTCTGGGGATCAGCTGGGCTCAAGTAATGTAGGCTGGGCTTGGCCGGGGTGGTTTGGCTCTGCTCCAGATGGCACTCATTCCCTTCCACCACCAGCAGAGAAACTGGGCAGCTTCTTCTCATGGAAATGACAGAAATGGAAAAGGGCAAGGGGGAAGACACAAGCCCTTTTAATGTCCAGTGTCATAACTAGCAAGGCTTCACGTACATCTCTTTCAAGTGGGCAAAGCAAGTCACACACTGAACTAACGTCAAAGAATAGGGAAATGCAGACTGCCCCTTTAATGGGGAAGACTTCAAAATCACAGCGTGGATGGGAGCAGGGGCAAGGTTAAATAATTCAAAACAGCAACCCAATGGACCACTGAAGAGGTCTTCAATCATCCACTGCACAGTTTCCATCAAGCCCGACTTCACGCATTCACCTTTCATTTCTACCCAGGAGCCAGTTGATTTGGAGACAGCTGACCTAATCTCACTATAGGACAAGGAAACTGGTGCAGAATCCCAAGGAGAACCTGCCTCCTAATCTACTGTTCTTTGCATTTCAGTTTGATGATGAAGCACTATGATCTTACCTGAGTGAAAAAACATGATCACACATAGTTTTACCAATAAATTTCAGATTTTGGAAGTTATTATTAAAGCTTGAAAGGCAATACAGAACTGAACTACAAATCACTCATTAGGATGAGTTCTGAGTTCTCAAAGCTTAAGTTCCTTAAGAATTCTCAGCGTCTAATTTCACCTTATAAAATAATATAGAAATATGGCACTAGAGACCTCCATTAGGGAAGCACAAGCATACAACAAGTTAGGCAGCATTATTTACTTTATGTCAGAAAATCTCAACAGGCTCCCCTTTACTTTCAGAAATGTATTTTGCTTGTTCTCTGCTTCTAATACTTGATACTTTTTATTGTTTTTTTAAGTTCAACTTATGCTATTTAATAGAAGACTATTTAAAGTTATAGAAATTCCATACGGGATCATATCTCATCTAAGACTTGATAATTTTTAAAAACACTATACTCAAAAGCTAATAAACCTTTGAATCTCTAATGAATGGAGAAAGGAGAAACAAAGCTTAGTAAATGAATTTTAAAATGCTAATTTAGACTATCATCCAAAAATGACCATTGGGATTCCTTAATTCTTTGCAAGGGCAGCTCCAGTCAAACACAGTCTCATTTTTTTCTGGACCGAGGAGTCCCCCAAATGCCTGCAAAGCTGGGTAAGCAGTACACCAAAGGCCCCAATCTGAAGGATTGCCCTGGAGCTCTGTTCGCTGAGCCTAGAACCAGCCCCAAATGCCAGCTCTCAGTGTCTTCCTAACCCCCACCTGTGTAGTGGCAGCTTTCTAGGGGCACTGTTGTCATCCAGGCAAAATCTACCTTCCACCTTGCAAAATGAAGAGGTCCAAATGTGGAAATCAGAAACCTTAAAGGTATCAGCAGTTCAAAAACTCCAAAACTCCCAGAGACACTTCCAGTCTAAAAGTTCACAATACAACCTTCCTCCCTACAACACACACGTTACAGTGCTCAAATCTTTTCCATCCTTTGACCTAGGACCTCTCCTCCCTAGGCTGATGTTGTTTCTGTGGAGGAAGGGAGACTGTGGAGGAGAAAAAAAAAACAGGTGGGAGTTTTTATATCTCTCTCCCTTCCTTCCAAGTCCACAGTAAATTATTTTTCTTTCTCTAAAATCTTTCCTATCTATAATGCACATATTTTGATGACTGCTTTGCTGGTTCAAGTTTTTCCCATTAGCCAACCAGTTGGGTGATGGCTAGATGCCTCCGTGGCCCTTGGTCACGTCCTCATCTATGATGAGTATTTTGTGTTTATCGTGATTGTTCCCCAAAGAGAGTGAAGTGAATAGAGATACAAAGTTTATGTAACAGCTGGATATTAAAGAATTCCATAAAGAGCATGGATCTCAACCCAGCAGGGTTGAGAAACAGAATTTACAGAGAAAGCACTTTATTATGTGTTTTCATGGATTTAGAATCACTTAAGTCCACACAAGCACCACCATGCTGAAAGTTTGCATTTTCATTTTGTGGACGGGGTGGAGAGAGCTAGCTGTTGAGAGAAATGACATCACTTTCTCAAGGTCACACTTAGGAGCTAGCAGAGCTATTGTGGGGGTGGAGCCATGAGGCATGGGAGACCTTGGACACACTAAGGTCTCTTTGTCCTTGATTGAATACTACCGGCCTAACTCTTTTTCAGTTCTCCCTCCAGTGCCTGTCAATAAGAAATACAATCAAAGATACCTTCCTCACAAAATGGTTGATTTTGCCATTACAAGCTTATACTGGTGTTTGTTTGTGTCTCTGTGACAGTTTCTGAGCATATTTTAAAGGTATTTGGGAAAGCATTTATACTGCCAGGCTTCACTTTCCTTCAAGAATTCTTTAGGACAAATCAGCTGGTGCCAAGAAGCGTAGACTCCGAGACCAGGATAAGTTTCCAATGTCTTGGTTTTGGGTAATTCCAGAAGTTGTGCCAATGAGTATAAAACCTGCCTTCCTCATCCAACTGTGACAGAGATAGACAGAGGGAGAGGGTGAGAATGTGCGTGTGCAATAGGTGGGCTTTAGGAAGGCTTGCCACACATGCTTTAGATTTTCACTTCTTCTTCAGTGGCCAGGTGACCAGGGAAACCAATGACCAAGCTCTCCTGGGCATAGTTGCAGTAAAACGTTCACCACAGCCTTTCCTACTTTTTTTGTCTTCCATTGAGCATTAAAAATATGCTTTTGCAGGGAGAGTAGTAAAATCTAAAATTTTGTGAATTCGACAGACTTTGTCCTAGTTTTTGGTTTAATGTGAAGTCTATTCTAAAATCTAATAACAGTCTCTATATCTCTTACACTTATTTATTATGCTCTATGAACTTCTTTGCACTATCTGGATGCAATAAACAAACTGATTAATAAGAATGGAAACACATCATCATAGCCATGCTGCTGTGTAATCCCCTCCTTTTGAGTGTAGGCTGGCCAAGTGACTTGCTTCTAACCAATAGAATACAGTAAAGATGATGGGATGTCATTTCCATGATTACCTAACATAAGATAGTGACTTCTATCTTGCTTGCAGACTTTCTCCCTTTTTGACTTTGACAATGTAAGAAGTCATATTGGAGAGGCCTGCGTAGCAAGGAACCAATGACTACGAAGGAACTGAGGCCCTCAGTCCAACATTCTGCAAGAGACTGAACCCTGCCAATAACCATGTGAGCTTAGAGGTAGATATTCCCATAGTACAGCTTTGCGATGAGGTCCCAGTCCTCATAACATCTGGATCACAGCTTTATAAGAGATTCTGAGTCTGAGGCACCCGGCTAAGCTACAACTGGATCCCTGAGTCACAGAAACTGGGAGATAATAAATGTGTGCTACTTTAATCCAGTAAATTTGGGGGTAATATGTTAACACAGCAATAAACAGCTAACACCTAGCCTTAAATACAACGGACATATCAACTATTTTTTGAACCATTAGTTTATAGTTTTTCTATATTGGAGTTAGAGAAACACTTCCAAGAGGAAAAACAAAACTAGTGGAATTGAGTAATAGATGGAAAAATAGAGACACCTGCGTGAGGCAGAAATGTTTTAAAACACTGACAGTAGCAATAATTGGCTGCAAAGCTTTGGTTTAAATCTGCTCTCTGGACGTTGAGATGCACTTGGACAATGCAATGTGAATTTTAGGACCAACTATCTACTAATTTGAAGTGATATTAGTGGGTCTCTGATGTAAATTTTTTCTGTCAATAATGTAGTTGAAAAATAATCCTGACCCTGACGCTCCTTGAGAAAAAAGAAAGAAAGAAAGATAAAAAGAAATTTCTCTCAATTCTATTCAGTCACAACCTAGAAATTCTACTCCTCCTTAAAGTTAAAATAAAAGCATAGATAAAAATATCTTAATGGTTAATGACCTATATAAATCAGGATGAATAAATCCAAAGATGTTTGAATTCTTACCTATGGATTCAACAGATGGTGTGCTGGAGCTGGCTTTGGACCAGCTTGTGAGAAAAAATTGTACACAACTATTCTCAACTTTGTGGTTACTGTCTTCATGGTAGCTTGAATTTGGCCATAAAAGGAGGATATGTGGAAGGCACAGCAGAAAAGCAGAAAAAGACTGGATCCTAGAGAATAACTGAGTCACTAAGTTACATCAAGCCAGGAACCTGTTTTATATCTAGACCTACATCCAATTGCTGAAACAACAATTTTTGCAAATTTGAGTTGGATCTTCTGTATCTTAAAATGAATACATCTCAACTAGTACCCATTGCGGGGGAGTGGGGGGCACTGAAGATTCACTCTGCTTCTTGGATAAGTTCCAAACCACTACCTGCTCTGTGCAACCTGCCTTATTAATTGCCTATTCCAGGATAATAATGTCATTCTAAGTTCACAGTTTTGATGAAAAACATTAAGGATACTTATAAAATCATGGAATCAGAATTGTTTCCAGAAAAATAGACATATTTTCTTAGCACAGGAAAGTAGTATAGTATTGGTTTGGCATGGATAGTTTCACATTTTTTCTTCATTCATGATATAACTACTTCAATACTCTCAAAGAAATGGGTAAACAAAATTCAGAACTAGACAGAAAGATAAAATCTTTCCCTAAGAGAAGAGAAACTATAGAGCTTGGCCTTGCCATGCCCTATGGTAGGAATTTATGAAAATGATAGCTGTCAGTCCCATATTCTAAATGACAGCATGATTAGGGACTTTCACTGTTATGTAGCTGACAAAAACAGCAAACAGCCTGTTGTTCCCCCTCCAAGTGTAGACAAAGGGAAGAAATTTCTTATTAGGGAGTTAAATTAAGCAAGAGAAAAATTTTGAAAAATAATTAAGAATATATTCTGAAATGACAAAATAAAACCTAAGTGTTTGGGCTGCTCCCAAAGCTGTAAGCATACACAGGGGAGTAAAGGGATATGTGGAGATAGGTAAGCTGAAAAATGTCCTCCTCCCAACCCCAGTCCTCTCCAAAAGATACCCGTGTTCTAATCCCCAGGACAGATATGATTACATAAAGGATTTGTGAGATGGGAAGATTATGCTGGGTTATCTGGATGGGCTCTAGATGCCATTGCATGTTCTTGTAAGAGAGAGGTAAAAGATTCCAAACAAGGGAGAGGAGAAAGTGAAGTGCAAAGGGACGAGAGAGAGCTTTGAGGATGCTCCACCGCTGGCCCTGAAGATGGATGAAGAGGACAGGAACAAAGGAAAGCAAGAAATGCAGTTCTAGAAACTGGAATAGGCAAGAAAGTGGAGCCCTGCCAAACCATAAGTTCAGCCCAGAGAAACTGACTTTGGACATCTGACCTCCCCAAAACCGAAAGAGGGTAAGTGTGTGTTGTTTCAGCTAGAACTAGAAACCACATAAAGTTTGTGGCACCACAGCCACAGGAAACTAAGAGACATAGAAAAATAAGTTTGCAAATGAGTTTTTTCTAAAGGCAGACTTTTACTACACCTTGCGACTGACAGCACAGTACTCTTCAGGAGCCCATCAAGTGACTTGACCTTACCAGAAGAGATCACTAACCCCTTGGCTGGGCAGAAGAGAAGGAATAAAATGTTTGCCATATGTCATTCTAAATCCTTGAAAATATTTCTTCATGTGATCTCACTATCTGCCTTGCTGGATTTAAAGTAATGGATCAGAAAAGAGGATTTCTTCAAAGACATCTTTCCATATATTCATCCTTGATTTTTAGTTCTTGACAATGAGACACATGAACTATCAATTTTAGAGTGTTGTTGAAGTTTACTTTTTTTTTTAAGATTTATTTATTTATTTGAGAGAGAGAGAACGCACATGTGAAAGCAAGGAAGCGAGCGGGGGTGGGGGGTGAGCAGAGGGAAAGAATCCCAAGCAGACTCCCCACTGAATGGGGAGCTTGACACTGGGCTTGATCTCAAGCCCCTGAGATCATGACCTGAGCCAAAATTAAGAGTCACATGCTTAACCAACTGAGCCACCCGGGTGCCCCCATTGATGTTTACTCTTAAAGCACACTGATAAATATCTAAATCATGCCCTAAACGATTCATTTCATTTTCAAAGGCTGTGATACAGCTATCATTTTTAAATGATTGAATTCTGAAAGTTGAGAGTATCTTCTCCCATGACTCTACTTTCGCAGCTGAATAGTAGCTTTGCTTATTTACTCCAAAGGGGGTACCAAACTCTGATTTCTGACTCCCAAGAAATGAAGATAGGAGCCACCCCTAACTTCACTGGAGACAAATTCAGGTTCCACTACAACACTCTTTAAACACTTAACAATTCTCCCTGACAAAACTTACCACAATTATAACTAATAATCAATTAATAGTCAATTATATGATGTCTTTCTCCCTCAACTAAGATGGGTCCTAGGACAAGAGGATATACCTCCTAGAAGGTACGTGAGATACACTCTATATACCTAGAAGGTAAATATATCTCACGTACCTTCTAACTCCAGGACCTAACATTTCCTGGCCCATAAGAAATATCCATTGAATGAATGGATACATTAAATGTATGATATTGTTTTTATAGTGCTAAGTTATATGACTATTATCTTTATATTAATTATTGCATAAATAAGGATGAGAAATTTGCATCATATGGCATATGGCCCACTGAAGAATATGTCAATATTAATAATACATTTTAAAATAATTTCCTTACATTCCTTGAATATTACAAGGAGGATAAAGTCAAATATATTGGGGTGCCTGGGTGGCTCAGATGGTTAAGCGTCTGCCTTCAGCTCGGGTCATGATCCCAGGGTCCTGGGATCAAGCCCCACATCAGGCTCCTGGCTCAGTGAGGAGCCTGCTTCTCCCTCTCCCTCTGCCTCTCTCCCTGCTCATGCTTTCTCTCTCTCTCTCTCTGTATCTCTGTGTCTCAAATGAATAAATAAAATCTTTAAAAAAATTTTTTTAAAAAGTCAAATATATTGGGAGTAGATATTAAATACATTATTTTGCATATAAGCAAAACATCACATGACACAGAGAATACCACATCAGGATCCAGCAGTGTGAATATTAAATTAGTGTATGTACCATATAGTTTTTCTTTCAAATAATTTACATCTTTATATATGTTTACATATAACATCTTTCAAATAATTTACATCTTTATATATCAAAATAAATGAGAATTATATAACATTTCTTCATATATAATAAGAGAAGAAATTATTTTATCTGCCTTTGAGATATGTAAAGAAAGCTCCCAAAGTAAACGACTTTCAGGTTGTAGTCAAATTCTGATCATGATAGTATATATTTTATCAATTACTACTCCATAAATGTAATTGGATGAAAATGATACATAAGGATGCTGCAGAAGATACAAAGAGAAATGACATCATTCCTGCCACAAGGAAACTAAAATTACTCTAGTTGGAAGTGGTTCAGAAAATCAGCCCTGGGGGCACTAGCCTGCTCCCCCAAACTCCTCCCCATCTCCCTCACACAAAAACACACCCCCACCCCTGTCCCTACCCTGCCATCTCCCATCTCCCCGGCCACTGCTAGATAATAAGCAGGGTCTGTTGGTTTGGTCAGGGAAAGCACCAAAGGAAATGATTGGCTCGTGCTGTGATTTGAATGATGGCTGGAAGTAAGATAAGCAGAGAGGAAATTCCAAGCCAAGGAAACGACTTTGAAATAAGCTACAGAAATGAGAAAAAAATCACAAAGCATATTGAATAATGAATAGGTTTCTGGGACCATATATCTTAGTAAGGATGTGCAGCATAAGCTATTAAGATAACTTCTATCCTATACTATCTGTTTAAAGACCAGTTTCCCCTTCCTGCCCCAAGGAGTATATAAAATACTTACAGCCTTTCAGGGCTGGCCTTAAAGAACAGCCCCACTCCTGCTATTGAGAGAGGGGGCTGGAATTGCTCCACATTGAAAAGCTCGTGCTTGGACTAGAAACAGCACTCTGTGTTGCAAAAATGACAGGAGCTTTTTGGGGGAGTCCAGTCCCATGAAGTAAGGAGCTCAGTAACCTGCTCCCATGCCTCCTCTGGAGCCTGACAACTCCTACCTCCTTTACAACCCTGCTATATACCTACTTCCTTTGTACTGTGGCTGCCCTTCTCCCTCCCCCACCAGCTCCAGTTCTCACCCTGGCTAAACAGTCTTTGGAAGACCTTGTATAATTTTATAATTATTTCTTCTTTGAATGTTAGGACTGCCCAGTGAGGTCAATTAGACCTAGAATATTTCTTTTTTCTGTTTTTCTGTCTTGCTTTTTGTTTCTTTCTTTCTTTTCTTTCTTTCTTTCTTTCTCTTTCTTTCTTTCTTTCTTTCTTTCTTTCTTTCTTTCTTTTCTTTCTTTCCTTTTCTTTCTTTCCTTCCTTCTTTCTTATTTTTTTAAAGATTTATTTATTTATTTATCTATTTGAGAGAGAAAAAGAGAGTACAGGTAGGGGGAGCAGCACAGGGAGAGGGAAAGAAATCCTCAAGCAGACTCCCTGCTGAGCATGGAGCCCAATGTGGGGCTGGATCCCAGGACCTCAGATCATGACCTGAGCTGAAATCAACAACTGCTTAACCAACTGAGCCACCCAAGTGCTCTAAGACCTGGAATATTTTTTCAAGATTGATTCAAATAACTTACCTTAATGATCAAAGGACTATTGTGATTTTCTATTTCTTATTGAATAAGTTTCAATAAGCTACATTTTTTCAGAAATGTTTTCCTTTTGTCTAAATTTTCCAGTTTTTTGCCGCAAGTTTACCTATAAAGTTTTTAATTTTTGTTGAGTCATTAGTAATTTCCTATTTGCTGCATCTTCTAGTAATCTACCACAGGCTTTTGTTACAATCTTAATGTTGGTACATGTGTCTTCTATTTGCTTGATCAGTCTCCTCAGAGATTTATCAAAGTTAATTTTTTTCTCTTTAAGGAACTATTTTTTACTTTGTTGAGCTTTTCCATTGTATGTCTCTACTCTATTTCATTAATTTGTCATTTTTATTACTACCTACCTTTTACTTTCTTTGGGTTTATCTTACTACTATTTTTCTAATTTCTTATATAATTAGAAATTAATTAAGCTTGTTAATTTTTAATTTTTTATATTAACATAAGTATCAAAGGATATAAATTTCCTTCAAAATGCTGATGTAGCCACATCTAATAAGATTTTATATTCAGCATAGGTGTTATAGGTCACTGCAACCTATTTTTTAATTTTCATTATGATGTTTTTTATCTAGATTATTTAGAAATTTATTTCTTAATTCTAAAACATATGGGAACATTAAAGTTATATCTTTGCCATTGATTTGTATCATTTTTACACTATGAAGGGGAATAAATATTGTAGGATTCCTATTCTTTAATTTGTGTATTCCCTTTTGTCCAAGTATCTGCTAATTTATATATATATATATTCCATATGTGTTTTTAAAACTGCACAAAATACAATTTACCAAAATTCATGGGATACAGCAAAAGCAGTACTTAAAAGGAAATGTATAGCATTGGGTGTACATATTAGAAAAGAAGGAAGATCTAAAATCAATAATCTAAACTTCCATCTTCAGAAAGTAGAAAATGAAGAGCAAATTAAATCCAAAGTAAGCAGAAGAAAAGGAGTAATAATTAGAGAAACAGAAATCATGAAATTGAAAACAGAAAATCAATAAAGAAAATTGATGAAACCAAAAGCAGTTTCTTTGTAATGATCAACAAAATTAATAAGCCTCTAACCAGGCTACCCAAGAAAAAAAAGGAAGACACAAATTACTAATACCAGAAATGGAGGAAGAGATGTCACTACAGAGCACACAGACTTTAAAAGAACAGTAAAGGATTATTATGAATAATTCTCTGCTAACAAATTTGATAACATAGATGAAATGGACTGATTTCTTGAAAGACACAATCTGCCAAAACTCACACAAGAAGTAGACAATCTGAATGGCCTATATATAAGTAAATTCAATAATCAATAACCTTCAAGAACAGAAAGCCTAGATGATTTAACTGGTGAACTCTACAGAACATTTAAGAAAGAAATTTTGCTAACTCTCTACAATTTTTTCCAGAAGACAGAAAGAGAAGGGATATATCCTCATTCATTCTATGAGGCCAGCGTTACCCTAATACCAAAATCAGGCAGACATTATAAGAAAAGAAAACTCAGACCAATATCTCTCATGAACATAGATGTAAAAATCTTCAACAAAATATTAGCAACTATTCAGGAAGACGGAAATACTATAAAGACAGTAAAAAGTCACTGGTTACCAGGGATTAATGGAGAGGAAGGGATAAATAGCAAAGCACAGAGGATGTTTAGGGCAGTAAAACTGTTCTATATGATAGTATACTGGTGGATACATGTCATTATACATTTGTCAAAATCCATACAAAACCAAGTGTGAACCCTAATGGCAATTGTGGTCTTTGAGTGATAACTATGTGTTAATGGATGCTCCTCAACTGTAACAAACGTATTATCGTGGTGCAGGTTGCTGACGCAGTGGGGGAGGCTGTGAGTTGGTGGGGACAAAAGGTATGCAAGAACTCTCCATAATTCTCACTCAATTTTGCTGTGAACCTAAAACTGCTTTAAAAATTAAGTCTAGGGGTACCTGGGTGGTTCAGTCAGTTAAGCATCCCACTGTTGATTTTGGCTGAGGTCATGATCTCAGGGTCGTGAGACCAAGCCCCGTGTGGGGCTCAAGGCTCAGCACGAAGTCTGCTTGAGATTCTCTCTCCTTCTCCCTCTGCACCTCCCCATCACTTGTGCTATAAATAAATAAATAAATAAATAAATAAATAAATAAATAAATAAAGTATTTAAAAAGTAAAAATTAAGTCTGTAAAAATAATAAAAAGGGATGTGTATTTTGATCACTTCAAGTGTGTAGGTCTTTTGTTAATTATGTTGTTCAAAACTATAACCTCATTGACGTTTTGTCTGTATATTACAAAATAACACACACACAATCACATATTGATTTTCCAATCACTTGATTTTCCAGCTTTCCTCATTCTTGATTATGCATCCCACCATCTTTAGAAGCAGAGGTTTGTGCTGTGACACTTTCTTCAAATTTTATGCTATTCCCCTTTTCCTTCAAACAAACCTATTCATCCTATCAAATTCCTACTAAGCCTTCAAGACCTTCCTTTAGGTTCACTTTTCCTAGACAGCTTTCCTGAAGGCCTAGCGGAGATAGTGACTTCCTCTGTGTGGATTATTATATGCTCTTGTATCGTATTATTTTATCTCCTCAAGGGCAGAACTTTTCTACAGCAAGCACCAAAAATGTTTACTTTAAATAATATATACTAAACAATGTTGGTAGCATAAATGGATGATAAAATTCATTTTGCAGAATTATAATGGGAAAATGAGACATTTGGCCTGTCTCATACCTGAATCCTTTCTCCTCTTGATGTTGATCTCAGATTTTTCTGTGGTTTCTGCCATTTGTACTTCTCCTACTTTCATACAGAATTATATCATTTCTAACTTGGGTAACTAATAACAGTTCTTGCTGCCTGCTCAGGTTAGTAATAAAAGCTCATGTGGGGAGAGGGGCCAAAGGCAAAGTACCAGGGCACCTCAATAGATCCGTGAGGCTATCTCAGATGGTCCAGCTTCAACAGAGCTCCTAGCTGAATACAGCCACATGAGTGTTCCCAGTCAACCATGAGAAGGCAGAAGATTCTAACCAACTCCAGAATCATGATAAATAATAAATCATTGTGTTTTCAGTCCATAGCTATAGCAATAGATATGGGAAATACCACTGTGTCACTCTGGGTGTTTGAAGCCAAGAGAAATGTCATAAAAAATGTAGTTTTACAAAAGCATTGTGAAAGGCAAGGTGAGCCCCCAACTCAAGAGCCCCTCTTGGACTATCAAGTCCAAGGATATGTGTATACCTCAAAACTGTGATCCAGATGCCAGGAAGTTTTGGAGGCTGCTACCACAACTGCCTCTGAAACCTCAAAGCTGGTGATTGGCTCTGGATCCTTGAGTCTGGCCTCCCTGCCTACTTCTACACATTCACATTCCCACCATCTTGCTTTCTGGTCACCATAACATTGGGAAGATGGCCAGCAATGTTACCACTGCCTCCAAATCCCACACCAGTGCTTCTAACTGCATGCCTTGCATCATCTCCAGGATTGTGAACTCAAGGGAGTTCTAAAAATGTAGGTTTTAGGGGTGCCTGGTGGCTCAGTTGATTAAGCATCTACCTTCAGCTCAGGTCATGATCTCTGGGTCCTGCAGGGTCCTAGGATAGAGTCCTGCAGTGGGTTCCCCGCTCAGCAGGGAGTCTGCTTGTCCCTCTCCCTCTGCCCCTCCCCACCCACCGCTCATGTATATACTCTCTCTCTCAAATAAAAAAATAAAATCGGGGCACCTGGGTGGCTCAGTCGTTGAGCGTCTGCCTTCGGCTCAGGTCATGATCTCAGGGTCCTGGGATCGAGCCCCGCATCGGGCTCCTCGCTCCGCGGGAGGCCTGCTTCTCCCTCTCATACTCCCCTTGCTTGTGTTCCCTCTCTCTCGCTGTCTCTCTCTCTGTCAAATAAATAAATAAATAAATAAATAAATAAAATCTTTTAAAAAAATAAAATAAAATCTTTTTTTAAAATGTATGTTTTAGGGCACCTGGGTGGCTCAGTCGTTAAAACATATGTTTTAGCTTTTCAACCTCAGTCTAGCAGAGAAGTATAATGGATGATGAGAGAAGTCTAGTATCTATGGCCACAGTCCTCTGACCCTGAATTTAATCAGTATGACACACAGCAATGATGTAGGATTGGGAGACTGGTAATAGGATTTCTTACCCTAGTAGGTGTCTGCCCTTCGTCTAACTACTTAACCTGTCTGAACCTCAGTGTTCCCATCTGTAAAAATGGGAATAATCACACCTGATCCAGAGGGTTTTTAAAGAACTCATCACAGCTTTCACAAAGTTCCTGGTAAGACACCTGGCACATTGTAGGTACTCAGTGATTGACAACAGTTATCAATGGAGAAAGAACATGTAAACAAAAACTACAAGATGCAGGGAGTATTATTTGATCTAGCAGAAGGGACAGATAACAGATTGTGAGGGGAGAAAAAGACCTCCTTAAGAAGGTGGTTTCTGATGTGAATCTTGAAATATGAGCAGGGCCAGGCCAAAAAATGGGGGAAAAGGTAATTCTGGATATTCATGTTTCTCTCTGGTCCCACTGCCTCAAAAACCGACCTCTGTACTTTGTAGCCAAAATATAACTCGAAGACAGAGTTTGGGATAAAGAAGAACAAATAGCTTTATTGCTTTGCTGGGCCAAAGAGTCTACACCCCGCCATGTCCTTCAAAGACTGCAAGCCCCCCAGAGGAAGGGGCTAGAGGTGGGGGGTCATAGGGAAATACAGGATCCAGCCGGTTTTGACAGGAATTATGTATATACGACCAGCTTCCTTTGTCATGTCTGTAAGGTGGTACCAGGTTCTTGAAACAAAAAGCTAAGAAAGGAGAAGAGTTTTGCAGAAGAGAGGAAAGAGGTTACATAGTTTAAAATCGAGCTTCACTGAAGCATGAGTGCAGCCATTTTGATTTTTGTTCCACTTTATGCTTTTAGGTGGTTTCACCACCCATGACCCTATAGGTAGGACCAGGACTCCAGTGGTTCTATAAATCTAGAACACTTTATCAGAATGGTATTTAATTTAATGTCACTAGCCTCTGACATTTCTCCCTTTTGTCTTCCTTCAACATGATACACTGGAATAGAGATTGAACTAGCAGTGTATCTGGGTAGCATTCTTAGCTTTGGCACCAAGTAGATTTCACTAATTAGCTGATCTTAGATACAACACTCCGTTTCTGGGGGTCCACTTCCCCTTCTGTAAACAACAACACTAACAAAACAACAACAACAACAACAACAATAAAGCAAAACAAACAAACATGACTTAGATAATTTCTGTGACCATTTCTAGCTTTGGCAGTCTCTGAAATGACTCAATCCACTTACACCCAAGCATAGCCCATGGGCTGTTACCAGAGGACTTATCATCCATACATCAGACGCTCTATCCCTGTGCAGAATGGGAATCCAGCAAGAGAATACATATCCAACACCTGAGATAAAGCCTATTAAGGAGATTTACATACTAACCAGTAAGTTTGGCCTTCATGATATACTTCAAACTGACCAACATTGTCGGAGAAATCTTGGAACCACGGAAAGCAGAAAAGGGTAGTAAAAACATGGTGCCTTTATGGAATATTTTACTGAGCTTTAGGAATCAACTTCATGCGCTTTCAAGTAGTTCCCATCTAAGCATTTCTTTAACAGAAGACAAGATATGTGGCAGGTATTAGAAAGGCCTCTTGTTAATGTGAGCTTGGAGCTTTGTGCACATGATAATGCCAGTTGCACCCTTGAAAAATACACAAAAAGTACTTTGATCATATTAGGATTTTTTAGACTAGTTTCATAACTCTCCTATTGCTTTTAACATTTCTATAAGAACAGCGATTTTACTTCTTTTTGTCCCTCTAGCAAATAAACAAATAAGGAGAAAGGAGACAATATTCATTATTATCTTAGAACAGCAACACAGTTTAAAGCCTACATATGAGAAATTGCTACAAGATAAAGTTACGAAAAATCCTACTCTAGTCTCATATTAATGAATTATTTTTTTTTCAGTATTAATAAATTCTAATGATCATTCTGGAAAAAACAAAAGCCCACTAGCTTTCATTTGAATAGACTAGTCTATTGAAAAACACTAGTCAATCTGCCATTTTTGTTTTGGGCTTCAGAATGCATGTACAGTTTTTATTGCTTTCCTTTCCCTGCCTTCTCCCTTTTAAAAAGGGAGCTCTGTGCAATGCTATTATATTTCTATTTCACTTCTTTTTACAGCAGCAAGAGCAGAGGTGAACAGAGCATATGCACAGGAAATGGTTAGCGCGGATGCTTTGCGCTCACACCAAAACCACAGGCCTGAGAAAGGGCTGGGACTACAAAGATAGCTTTTTCTCAAAAGAAAAATGTCCTGGAAAAAAAAAAAGTTTATTTTTATCAATTAGATGTACCAAAAACATTTTCCTCCAACTATCTTCTTCCCACTTATTCACGTTATGGAATTACTGCTTTGAAAAACTATATGAATAGATTTGAGTATTAATATGCTTCTTTTGAGGTTGCCTATTAGGAAAAAAAACACACTTTCTATCTCTTTTGGAAAATAAACAATCACTTGGTATTTGTTAAGTATGTATCTGGTGTACCATTCTCCTCGCTTGATGAAGGAAGTGGTCAGTAATGCCGTGACTTCTGATTACTGTTAGCAAAGGGCAGTAGTAAAAACAACAAATATATGAGACATATATATTTTACAAAGAGCTCTCCCTAATGGCTTTTTTTATTACATATTTGCAATAATGAAAATTTAAGTTTTTATGTATTAAAATATTATTTTTTTTCTTCTTTAATACCTGGGATTCCTGTATTAAGAGGGTATCACCGTATCAAGGAAAAAATTACCAGTAAAACGTAAGCAAACTAATAAAACCCAAAACCATTTCCTTGAAGAGACTAATACAATAGATCATCTCCCTTAAGAACCCAATTAAGAAAAAAAAAAGAAAAGAAAAGGAAGAAGTAAAAAAATCTCAGATTAAGAACAAGAAAAACCTTTAGATAAAAAGGAACAAATTAAATGTTAGTAAGAAGAAATAAAACCTGTGGGACCACTGGGTCTTTTTAACCAAAACCACTACCAAATGGGGGAGGGGAAGGGTTTTAAGTTAAAGGCTTAAGAGACATGACAACCAAAACAATGTGTCTGCAAGGATTCAATTCTGGATTGATGAATCAGCTATCAATAAAAGGTATTTGGGAAATGGAGAAATTTGAATGAACTGGGTGATAAAAGTTATTAAAAGAGTTTTGTTAATTAAGTTCAGTGTATTAAATGATACTGCATTTATGCAAAAGAATGCCCTTACTTCTTAGAGATAAATGCTGAATTATTTAGAGTTGAAGGGTCATGACTTGTCTAATTTAAAATGGTTAAATATAGCTAGGTGTTATATGGGCGTTCACTGTATTCTTTTTGATACTTTTAAGGCATGTTTAAAATCTTTTTATAATAAAATTAAAAAGAACACATACTAGGGGAAAGTAAATAAATCGATGCTAAACGCAATTCTAAGGCAAATGTTTCTAAAACTTGGGAAAAATGGGTGATATTCTCAGTAAAATATAAATTATGAAGAATTAAAAGAAGATGTGTAAATCTTGAGTAGGCCAATTACGATAGAAGGGATTTGAAAGTGATTATAGATCTCCCATTAAAAAATGCTCCAGGACCAGATGTTTCCACAGCTGGATTCTATTTCAACCTTTGGAGAACAAATGATCCCAATGTTATTTAAATTATTAAAGGTCATGAAAAGGGACAAAAATGGCACCAATCCACTTTAGGAAGCTAGCAAATATTCCCGGCAACATGTAATAAAGTTCATTCCAAAAAAGAAAAAGTGGCCAATTTCATTCATGCATAGAGATACAAAACTCTCAGTGAAATGTTAGAAAACAGATTTATTTTTGTTACTCTCTTTAAAAAAATAAAAGAAATAATTATAATTTTATTATATGTCAAGGTGCATTTTTGTGAGAATAGAGGGTATCTGGAGATATCAATACCTCAGGGAAGAGGAAGAGAAAATCGAAATGCCTAGAAGAGTAAAGTAAGTACAGGGTTTAATTATGCATGCAAGAAATTGAAAAGTTCCCATTCTATATTTACTAATCATTTCGTCTTCCTCATATCAAGCCAAAATCTGCCTCTGAATAATATTTACAGATGGAGAAATAAAGGTCCCAGGACATTAATTCCCTAAGGCTAGACTACAAATTAAAGACCAAGTAGGAAGGAGATTCCAGAGGCTGGTTTCCGGTTGAAACTGATCTTTTCTTTCAACTGTGTGCCTCACTTTGACTTCTTCCCCACCCCACCCCCCCAAGGATTCCAATGGATTAACGGTGCTAGAATGCCCTACTGCATGTGGATTATGGGCAAAATACACAGCCGGGCAGAGACCTTCACATTCACATTCAAATCATTACCGTCAGTGTAATTTTCTCCTAAAGAGTGATCTGTCTTAGAAACACAGTAACAAATCCATATCAAATTTAATACTGTTGCCCATAAACAACATGGGAGCACTCAGCTTTGTCAAATGGCTCTGGCAAGGACTAATGTATCCCCACATATATTACATCATTCAAATCATATTTTTCTTGTTGCTTTATAATATTTCCTTGGCCAGGTGAAAAAAAAATTATACCTTATGAAATACTATCCAACCAAAAAGCCACTCTATGTGAATTCAATTGTTTCATTTTTTTCTTAATATTAAAGAAGAAAGAAATGTTTACAGCAAAGTATCTTTCTTATATTTTGGTTTTACAATTCTGACACTTCATTTACTTATTGCTGAATAAGACAAGTTGTATCCTTTTTAATAGCCAAATGCAATTATTTTAATTTACCCACCCCAATTATAGTAACTACATTGTCAGGGCAAGTCACCTGCTTCTTTGGGCTTCTTTTCTTATTACAAAAAGGTAGGATATATATACTTTTCCCCCAATAGGGAATCATGAAGGAAGGCTTGATACCATATCAGAAAATAATTTTAACTGAACATTTGTATTCTTATACCTTTGTCCTTTTAAATAGCAAAATACGCCTCCTTCTTATTTCCATGTTATTAAATTCTCTCTCAACTCTCTCTCTCTGGACAGTGGGCACAATATTACCTGCACATATCTGCCTTTTAGGATGAATGATTTGAGAATCAAATGATATTATGAGTGTACTTTGTAAATAGTATGAATTAGACAAACTTGAAATAGTCAAGCCTCCAGACATGCTGATGTCCAGGCTGATCCCCAGGATACACTGGACTTGGTATCACTTAGGAGAAAAGGCTTAATGCCATGGAATTAGTGCAAGGGATATTTGCTTCTGCAATCAGTTAGTATTAGACTTGAACTGACACCCAGGTCTTCAGACTCCTAAACTAATCACTAAATTTTCACACCATTACACCACTAGGTATTTTGGAAAAGACAGTACAGTTTTCACGTTTATACTTATTTGGTTATGAAAATTTTCCTTTCTTCACACATAATACCGGTGTAATCAGCCTTGGATGATTATTTTGTAATAAGAAAAGAAGCCCAAAGAAGCAGGTGACTTGCCCTGACAATGTAGTTACTATAATTGGGGTGGGTAAATTAAAATAATTGCATTTGGCTATTAAAAAGGATACAACTTGTCTTATTCAGTAATAGAGAGGATGACAGGTGAGAGCTATGGACAACTTCATTTTAAATAATCAAGGGAAGGAAGGCAGGAAGGAAGGAAGGAAGGGAGGGAGGAAGAAGAAGAAAATTCCATGTTATTTTGGCCATTTTTTTTTAATATTAGAGACATAAGAATATAAAACATAAAATGTGAACACAGGTCCTAGCTGATAGAGTCCATCTCCAAAATCTTACCCCCCGCCCACTAATGTTTTGTAAGTCAGTTTCTCTATTTCATATTAAGCTGCGTGGAGGTACAGACTAGGCATTATGGTTCTAGGCTCTAGGCTCCCATGGTTTGGGGTGAGATCCTGTCCATAGTTAATATTCCATAAATGTCTGTTGAGCAGGTTTATTTCTTTCTGATTGAATGGCTTGATCCATGTCAACCCAAATAAAGAGAAGAATGAGAACTTGATAATACTTGATTGTAGACTACACATTCTAAATACTAGAAAATATAGAATGTAAAAGCTTAAATTTGAGGTCATGGAACAAAATTTGCTGCCACTGATTCCTAAAATGCCTCTTCTGTGAACTTTGGGATCTTCTTTAGTGATCCATCTGGAATTATAGACAATGAGGCATAAGATCAGTAGGCTGAACAACCCCATTTTACAATATCTTAAAATGCAGGGGTACCTGGGTGGCTCAGTCAGTTAAGCATCCGACTCTTGACTTCAGCTCAGGTCATGATCTCAGTGTTCTGGAATCAAGACTCATGTCAAGCTGCAGGCTCAGCGGGGAGTCTGCTTGAGGATTCTTTCTCTCTCTCTCTTTCCCCTTCTGCCCCTCCCCCACTCACTCTCTCTCTCCTCTCTCTCTCTCAAATTAATAAATCTTAAAAAAAATTAAGAAAACAATATATTAAAACACAGATGAAATAATATATTGTGAAACTGTATTCCAAGCTGCAGTACACTATGTTATTATTGGATGTTATTATTGGACATTATTACAAGATAACGGTGAATATTATAATATAAAGATTATATTGTTATTATTGTTCATGAAATTCCAGAGTCGTTGATTTGGGTGAAGACACTGTCTTCAGAATGTCTGGATGTCCACAGTCTTGCCTGTACAATGGCATTCTGCTCACTGCAGAGGTTCTTATGAGAATTGAATGTATTCATGTATGATTAAATGTATTAAATAAACATATCAAATTGTTATGTGAAAGATTTAAAAATTCCTAACTGTTCTACAACTCTAGTAACAGAAGTATTCCCTGAAGTCTCCGTGCTAGGTACTTTTTAAGAAAGTTGAACTGACTTCCATAAGCCTTGCCACACAGGTACCCACTGTTATCCCTACTTTTCAAATAGGGAAACTGGAGTTTAGAGAGTTTCATAACTTGCTGGAGGAAGAAGTAAAACTGGAATTTGAATCCAGGCAGTTGGAGTCCACAGCATGTTCTTGTAACCACTATTCTCAATACTAGACACCACTGAAGATTCACTTGTTTCGCTAACTAACTGTTCTCCGAGAAATGGGAATCACGATGGGTATGTTTCTGTATTGGTATCTCTTAAAATGAAAGGGTGCAGATACAGAAGGCAGAATGCAGCCTAGTGAGGTGACTGAAACAAAGTGGGGGTGGAGAAGATGAAGTCCAAGCAGAAATATGAGCCAAGAAACCTAACAGACTTCACGGCATTTTTTTTAGTTTTGAATTTTATTGAATCTGTAGCTATGACCGTTTTCTCACTCTTAATTTCTTTATAACATATCATTCTGTTTGTTTGTAAATAGGTTATTGTATGTGTGATACAAAATTCAATAAGCACACAGGCTGTAAGTATAGTACAGGGCGTATACTATGTTCTAATAATTGTACACACTTCTGTCTCCCAGCCATCAAGTTCCCTTTCCCAGAAGTTACAACTGTAATCTGTTGCTTGTGCAACCTCCACCACAATTAATTTTGGAACATTTTCATCACCTCCAAAATAAACCTTGTACCCATTAGCCATCACTCCTCATTTTTTTTCCAAGCCACTGTAGCCCTAGGCAACCACAAATCTACTTTTCTGTTTCTCGATTTGCCTATTCTGGATGTTTCATAAAAAAGGTATCTCAAATATGTGGTCTTCTGTGGCTAGCTTCTTTCCCTCAGCAAAATGTTTTCAAGGTTCATCCAGGCTGTACCTCATAACAATATTTCATTTTTTTAATGTCAAAAAATATCCCATTGTATGGGCACACCACATTTTGTTTATCCATTCATCAGTTGATGGATATTTGGATTGTCCCTACTTTTTAGCTGTCAGGAAGAATGCTGCCGTGAACATTGTTGTACAACTCTTTTCGTGAATAGATATTTTCATTTCTCTGGGAGTGGAATCGCTGGGTCATGTGGCTACCCCATGTTTAACATTTTGAGGAACTGCCAAACTGTTTTCCAAAGCAACTGCCTATTTTACATTCCTACCACCGATGTACCAGGGTTCCAATTTCTCCACATCTCCCAACACCTTTTTTCCCCGTTTTTCATTATGACCATCTTCGTGGGTGTGGCATCTCACTGTGACTTTGATTTCCATTTCCCCAGTGACTAATGATGTTGAGCACTGGCCATTTGCATATTTACTTTGCAGAAATGTATGTTCACATCCTTTGCCCATCCTCCCATTAGGCGATTTGTCTTCTCCTTGTTGTGTTACATTGATTCTTTGTTTTTTTAAAGACCTTGTTTTTTAAAGCAGTTTTAAATCCATGGCAAAATAAAGGAGATACAGAGATTTCCCCCTGCCCCCCACCCCTTATCCATAGCCTTCCCCATTATCAACTTTCCCCACCAGAGAAGTACACTTTTACAGCTGGTAAACCTACATTGACACATCAAAATCACCTCAAATCTATAGTTTACATTAGGGTCTTCATAGATTTGCCTTTACAAAACATCTTAGCCAAATCTCTCCAGGGAACCCAGAGATAGGTGACCAGCAGAGAGTCAGAGTTCCAAATGAGCAGACCTAAAATCCTGTTTCTGCAGCAAAGAATGTGTGTGTCCCTGCTGTGGCCAAGGGGAGACATTCAGCTCTCTGTTTTAGCATAACTAAAACCTAGGTGACTGTCAAGGGCTGAGGAATGTCCCAGTGAGCACTGTTATGGAAATATCCTGAGTTTAAAGGCCACTTACAGCTACCTTCCTTCTAGTGTGACCCATGGAATGGACATCACACAGGGTATGGATAGAGCAAATAGACACTTGTTCCTTAACTTTATCAAATCTCATACCCATGCTCCGGGTGACCCCCTGAAGCTGGAGAAAGTAAAATTCGTAGTAATGAAACACAAGTGATTTTCTGTTGCTTGATATGGTTGTGGTTGGAGAATGGGTCGTGTGGGTTACTCCGTGTTTTGGATCAGTTCAGCGAGTTGCTATACTTAGGACACATTCGGGGGTATTTTTGATTACTATGGCCTTCCTTTCCAGCATACCTTTCTCTCCTCCTTTTTGTCTTCCCAGGCCTCAAGCACTCTGAGCTCTGGGACAGCACCAGCCCATCTAGGGCCTCAGGAAAGTCATCCCAAAGCCAGTATTTATTGAGTGTCTACTATGTGCCAGGCAATGCTCAGAAATCAGGGACAAAGACTAGACATCTCTACTTGGAAAGTTCATTTAAAAATGTCTTATCTCTCTAGAGAGAAGGTGCATTTAAGGGGATCAACACAGAGCACCCTTGTCAGAGGAGGGCATGGTTTAAGGATTTATTCATTTGTCACCACAGAGGTAACCACCTACTTTGCTTACTCTTAAAGGTGACCCTGTTCCCATATTGCCTAGCAATGTGAAAGCAAATCATGTAAGACCAGTACTTTCTTATGAAGGATACTGTAGAACCAACAGATATTTCAGATGGCTCTTCCCAAATCTGACAAAGCCTCTGCCCATCTTAATTCTAGAATGTGCTGAAATGATGTCCAATCAGTACCTCTGATTAACTGAATCCCAGATAGCAGAGAGCCGACTCAAGCACATTTATCAGCTGCTCAAGATTTTATACACAAGTGCAACCCTGTGTTAAAACTGTATATTGGCTTTGGAAAAAATGTCAGGGTCATGGGTCTATAAAAAGCAGTTAAGAAAAACCTAGAATACTTAGGAGTGGTTGTCCTGGATCTCTCCAGACTAGTATCCTAGGGGCCCAAACTGCTCTTCTCCACAGCCAGCCCCACACTGACTTAAAGAACCACCCTGGGTGTGACTCAGGAGAATTCTTAGTAGCTTTAATCAGCTGGCTGGAGACAATTTGCAGACCAGAGGGATGTGTGTTAAGAGCAGGAGCAGAAAAACAACACAAGTGTAAGTCCTCCCCATAACTGACCCCCCCCACACACACACCTGGTAAACCCACAAGTCAGTTCTAGCCCCCTCACTCTATCAAATACACCCCTCAAAGCCTCTTACACCACTTCACCCAGGTTTATTATTCTTTAACTTCTATTATCTGAAATGCCCTTGTTCACGTATTTGAATTCGTTTGTTTAACTTGGTAATTTGCTACCTCCCACCCCTAACCCAAAAAACGTACCAGCCCTACACAGCTTTAAAGCAGGCCTGGTAAGTTCCCCTCCTTAACCCGGGTTTCCAAAACAATGTGAATTGGTACATGGTGGGCGCTTAATGAATGAATACCGGTTGAAGTTTATGACTTCCAAGGCCCTGAAGAAGGACTTTGGGCAAAGAAGACTTCTAAAGGCTGGCTCTGGCGATGCAGGAGAGATCCCAGCCACCAGACCCCTAATTAGCCTCTGACCCCTTCCCAAGGATGGAAAGACCCACTAAGCTGCGCCCGCGCCCATTCGCCAGCCTTGGAAGGTAAGGGGCTAAAACGGCAAGAGCGGCCAGAGCGCCAGCCCTGCGAAGAGCCTCTAAATGGGGGCGAGAGGCGTGGGCAGGCCCCGCCTGGAACCCCGCGGCGGCCGCCCCGAGCCCTCCCCCCGCGGCCTGCCGGTCCCCGGGGCGACGGGG
>NC_058405.1:179707263-179736094 GCF_002201575.2 Neomonachus schauinslandi | reverse complement strand
GGGGGTGCGAGAGAGAAAAACCCGCCTCTTGCGAGTAGAGCGAGGAAGAGGGGGGGAGAGGCTCCGAGTTCCGCTTCCTGAACGGCGGTGGGTAGAGAAGGTTGGCGCGGGGAAGGCCGGCGGGACGCGCGCTCCGGGCCCCCGCGCGAGCGGCGCGGCAGGCGATGGCGGGCGAGCGGACCCGCAGGTTCACCCGGAGCCTGCTGAGACCCGGGCAGGCGGCCGAGCTCCGGCACAGCGCCGCGTCCGCCGCCGCGGTGGCCGTCAGCAGCCGGCAGCAGCAGCGGGTGAGTGTGGGGCGTCCTCCGCTCCTTCCCGCGCGCCCGGGGCGCCACGGGGCCCCGAGCCTGGCCTCCCTGAGCGCCCAGTGCGTCCCTTCCCGCGTCCCCTCCGCGAGGCAGCGCCACCGACGCTTCCTGGCCAGGGGCGCGCGCGGGGGGACCGGGGACACTCAGAAATGCAGAGCGTGGGAGACGACGTGTGTGGGTTTGGGGGCTGGGGAGGTGGCGGGAATGCCTCGCGAGTCACATCGGCGCTAGGTTGAGGGGTGCCAGTGACCTGGGGGGTAGGGGGGTCTACGGGAAGGAACCCCGCTGTCCTCAGGTCTGCGCGTGTCCCTCACCCCTGGCGACTGGTGCGCAGCGAGGAAGGGATGTGACCCTGAGGTCCTCGCTCCGGCTGAAGCTGGGAGCCCCGCGTTAACGCTATCGCAGAAACAAATGTCCTTCGCACCACCCTCCGTCCACGCGGTAAAAAGCCACAAACCACTTTATATGCCTCCAGAAAGGGCCCGGGGAACCGGCTGGAGGAGACGTGGGTCATTAAGTATCCAGTGGTTTACAGTATTTTTCTAAGATGTTCACGGGGTTCTCCCGCCAAGATCGCTTTACTGGTTACTTCCTCGTTGAAACGCCTTCTAAGTTCTGGGTGATTTCCGCGGGAAATCCCTGGGGCAACAGCCAGCCATTCCGTCCGATGCCCAAATCCTATCCGTGTGTCTCCAGATGCTCACAAGTTCCAGTAGGTGTCACACTGCAGGGTGGAAGTGTCAGGAGAGAAAAAAAATAAAAAATAAAAAAATCAACTCTGGAGGGAATGGGGAGCGAGTGGGCAGAATGCTACAGTCAGACGTGGGCTCAACAGCCGCACTCTTGGCCTGCCTCTGCTGGACCGGAATCCCACGCTGTGGGTTTCATTTTCCTTATTGCCAGGAAATATCATTAGGAATTAAACGGCTTCTTTTAAGAGTGTCAAAGAAAGTGTTACTCTTGCCAGTCACCCACGAAGAGGGAGCCAAGAGCTGCCCGGAGCCAGTTCCCACAGCCAGGACTTTTCTCTAAAGCCAGAGGTCGGAAAGTTGAACAGAACGGAAGCTAATTGCCTGGCAGAGGGAAGAGGCATCAGATGTCCAAAAGGGTGGGGGTGATTGGAGTGTGGCCAGGGTTGGTGGCCAGGGTGCCTTCTCTTTTCCTTACCCCTGGCTGCACTCCGCAGTTACCCAGAGGTGATTCAACTGTTCGCCAACCCTGTGCCAGGGGCTGCCGGTGGTTCGGATATCAGCATGCACAATTTCAGGGCAGGAAGGATAAACTGTCAGAAAGGACATTTGGGGTGGAGGGGAGGAAGGTTCAATTCGAGTAAAAGTAGACATAATAAGAAAATCTTCAAACATACATAGAAAATAAATTTTACTTTGGAATGATCAGTCCGCTTTGTGGATTTGTCATTCCCTCCCATTAACTTTACAGTAACGTTATTTTGCAGATTTGTTTTATTGAATCTCTGGACCGATCTGGTAGAGAAGTGCAGAGAAATAAGTAGCATGCACTTGGAATGAACAGCTCTAAACGTTGTTTTTGATTTTTGTTTTGTTTTTAAGGGGGTTCTTCTGAGTTTTGTGGTGCTAGAATTTCTATAAAGAATTTGTGTTCTAGATACACGCACGTTATTTACTCCGAATTTATGTCAGGCTTGAGATCCTAGGGTATCTTGTCAAAATGAATAAGCTCAGTGTCTTACAAAGAGTCGGGGGAGGAGCCGACTCACTGGCAAAGGTGTCCCTGCCTCCCTCCCCTCACTTCAGCACCTTGGCCAACACTCCTGAATTAGCTTTTGCCAAGACATTTCACTGGATCTTACACATCTAGTCAGGCAGTTTGGGCAGCGATTTTGGCAGCAAGAAGACACGTGCTTTGAATTTCATTCTATCAGGTAACTCTTAAAAGGAAACAGGAAGGTGATGAGTTCTCTGAGTTGGCACCCACACTCAGTAGGATTCTGTGGAGCAGAGCATCGCCTTTGAACCTAAGACCTTCTAATTGGACTATGTGTGGAGACTAATCCTGGCTTACGTGATCCAATCCCTTAAGATCCTTTATGTTTGTTACTTCGAGTCCTCAAATCCTGGTTGTCAAGGGAGAATGTTAATAGGATAGGGGAAGAAGATTATGGGTAGCCCACTGCAATACAGTCAAGTAGAATTGTGTGTATTGGAGCAAGCTGTCATATATTGAAGAACATTTGAAAGACACTAGAAGGTTCTATTGAGAAAAACTGTCTCGCTGCTAGATTCATACAGTGCCCTTTCTAAAAACCCTGTTTGGGGGACCCAAATTCTCCAGAATGTTACAGAGAGATTGTTGTAGTGTTGGACCTCTGCTCTATCCAATAAGAATAGACAAGGTTGTCAGATTAACAAGGTAATTACGAGTTGCAGACTCTGAGAATGGGATATGTGTATAATATATACATCCTCTTACACACACATACACATAGGATAGGAAGGCTTCAAAATGTGTGTGGCTTATGGAGAACACAGAGCAAAGAGATGCTGAGTGAGAGCAGCTGACTAGGAGGCCAACTTTGAGGGCAGTTGCTGAAGAAAGTAGAGCTATAAGCCAGAGCAAACTTGATTTCAGTTTTAACCCAAGGCACCGTGGCAGGCTCCCGTGCAGGCAAAAACCTCACCTGGGCCAACTTTATTTTGCATCCCTCTTAAGAACAATTAGGAAGAGATATCCACACTCCCACGCTCACTGCAACATTTTCACCATAGCCAGGATACAGAAACATGCCTAAATGTCTGTTGAGGGATGACTGGATAAAGAAAATGTGGTATATATCCCAACCTTAAAAAAGAAAGAAATCCCGCCATTGGAGACACAGATGAACCTAGAGGACATTATGCTCAGTGAAAAGTCAGACACAGAAAGATGAATACTGCATGGACTTACTTTTATGTGGAATCTAAAATAGTAAATTTCACAGAAGGAAAGAGTAGAATGGGGGTTACAGGGGTAGGAGGTAAGGAGGTGGGGGGATGAAGAGATGGTGGTCAAAGACTACAAAGTTTCAGTTACACAAGATGAATGATTTCTATCCAATGAAAAGCATAGTTGACAATACTGGATTGAATACTTGAAAGTAGCTAAGAGGATAGATTTTTAGTAAAATCTCAACACACACACAGTGGTAACCATGTAGGGGTGGTGGTTAAGTTATTTAACTTCATCCTGCTGATCTTTTCACAATGTAAACATGTATCAGAACATCAAGTTGTACTCCTTAAATATATACAATTTTTATATGTCACCGCATTTCAATGAAGTTCTTAAAAAGGAAAAAACAGCAATAATAATAATACATAACAGTTATGAACAAAGTCATATATTTTAAAAAGAGAAATATTTGCTCCTTAGTGATTCTAAAATTTTTTCATGGAAAACAAATGAATCACAACTCATGCTGAGGCCCATCTCAGGATCGAATAGAGTTTAAGTAATTTCCAGACACCCCATTCATGGTAGACCCACAAAGCAAGCTTCTTTAGAGCAGAATCTCAGCTGAAAATGATTAGAAACATTTCTTCCATGTCAATGGGAGAGTTTTATTGAGTGTTTTCTTACTTTGGTTGAATATACATGCCATGTTGGCCTCAAAGTTGTAATGCCACTAATTAGAAATTCTTTACAGGAAGCTATTCTTTTAAAATGTATGAAGTGTATTTGTATTTTTGCGTGAATTAGTTCATTTATATAGTTTTCTATAATTCATTAAACTATAAACCTAGGATTTGTACACTTTTCTGCATACATGTTTGATAGCATTTCAAAAGAAAAATGATGACTTTTCTGCTGACACCACATTCGGTCTGTCACTTTGAGAGAAATAGAGCTTGTTATGGAACGTGGTGGCATGAGTCAGAGAAATGGAAGACTGAGGAACAAATAATCATCTGGTCAACTTTTACCTAAAGCCTCTTATGTATTTCCCAGATGGGAACCACTTTATTTACATGCACTCTTGAATGCATTTATGACATTTACTCTGTTGTTACACAAAAATTCCTCTGCAAGTCATTATTGCATTGTAACTAACTTTATTAGCTTCTTTTTTTATTATTATTAGCTTCTTTTTTATTTATTTTTATTTATTATTGAAGTACAAATGACATACAATGTTACATTCATTTCAGGTGTGCAACACAGTAATTCTACAATTCTACACATTACTCAGTGCTTACCATGACAAGGGTAGTCACCATCTGTCACCATACATTATTACAATGTTATTGACTGTATTTCCTATAGTACTTTTCATCTCTGTGACTTATTTCCTTTATAACTGGAACTTTGTGCTTCTTACTCCCCTTCATCTATTTCATCCATACAATAATCCAACATCCATACAGCAACCCAACAAAGACCCCTCTGGTAACCACCAGTTCGCTCTTTGTTTATAAGAGGCTTTTGTCTTTTTGTTTGTACATTTGTTTTGTTCTTTAAATTCCACAAATAAGAAATCATAAGGTATATTTGTCTTTTTCTGGCTTATTTCACTTACCATAACACCTGCTAGGTCTATTCCTGTTGTTGCAAATGGTAAGATTTCGTCCTTCTTTTTATGGCTGAGTAATATTCCACTATATATATAGTGGAATATTATATATATATCTCACATCTTCTTTATCCATTTGTCTGTGGATGGATGCTTGGATTGCTTCCATATCTTGGCTTTTGTAAATAATGCTTCAATATACATCGGGTGCCTATCTCTCTTTGAATTTGTGTTTTCATTTTCTTTGGGTAAATACCCAGTAGTGGAATTACTGGATCATGTGGTATTTCTGCTTATTAACTTCTTTTAAAGAGGAAACGTCCTCCCAGAAGTGATTGTACTTACCCGGTATGGGCGTACGCAGAAAGCATAAAGGGTAAGTGGTTGAGAAAGGGCAGTATTGACTTCAGTAATCACAAAAATTCCATACACTCACTTTCCTTTGACATTTTGTAACTTCTTCTGTCCTCCAATCATACTACTTTTGATAGTTTAGGGAGCTTTGAATAAGAAGCAGAACCTCTGACAGACCAAAGATCTTCAGTTGAGAAGTAATGTCTGTAAACATGTTTACAGGAGCAGAAGGAAGAATTTCCTCTCCTCTGAACTTCATGATATGTAAATGGTTGAGAGTAGGAGGGGCTTCAAACACTTGTGTGGGAGATACTAGAATTTCCAAAAAGTCATATGCTGGGAGTAAGAGTGAGTGATAGATGCAGAAAGTGATAATGAAAAGAGAACACTTGTCTTAATGTCTGCAGCTCGGGCTCAAGCAGGATGTGGAGCGAAGGTCTGTCTGTTGGGTACCCACAGCACAGTCTCATTTGGTTTGGTTTTTTTTTTTTTTTTAACGATTTTATTTATTTATTTGAGAGAGAGACTGAGAGAGAGAGAGCATGAGAGGGGGGAGGGTCAGGAGGGTCAGAGGGAGAAGCAGACTCCCTGCCGAACAGGGAGCCCGATGCGGGACTCAATCCCGGGACTCCAGGATCATGACCTGAGCCGAAGGCAGTCGCTTAACCAACTGAGCCACCCAGGCGCCCAGGTTTGGTTTGGTTTTGACAGGGTTCTTCATAACAAGGCTGTTTACACTTTAGCAGAAATCATAATCACACGGCTTATGTTGTTTGTGTTCCTTCATGAGGAACGTCCCTGGCATGGTGAAGAAGTCAACACTTAGTTTACAACATCAAGGTTGAATGTTATTGATTATATCAACTACTACTGTTTTTCCTTGCTTCTCAAGTGCATTGCAAAAGTGACTTTGAAGATAAACAGTAACAACAGGGCATCCAGACAACTTCTAGATGGGTCCAAAAACAAAAAAAAAAAGAGTGTGGTTCTTGGCTGTCTTCTTCTTCACATCGATTTTCCCTGAAGCTTCGCAAAGAGAAAGAGCAGTAATACATGTGTCAGGATAAACCACTGATGGAGAACCCACGAAGTGCCTGGCATGGAGTTCTGTGTGTAATTCTCAGAGCCATCCTATGAGGATGTTATTATTGTTACAAATTACAGAGGAAGCCATTGAGACTCAGAGGGTTAAAGACCTCACCTAAGTTAAAGAACCTCTCTTGCATCCTAAATAGTAACTAGCAGAGCGTTACCTTCCAGTTCTGTAGTGGTTTCCAGCAGCATCTCTAAAGTGGAAGGCATGAGGAGTTGAGTTTGCTTGATGTTGCACTCTGATTGTTAGCTCTACCTAAGGAAGTGGAACTCTGTCCTTCCCATTGATAATTGAGAATACCTATCAGTGCCCACTCCAGCTTTCCTCTGAGGTTAGAAGCCAGAGAAGAAGCTGTTCCAAGTACCCATAATAATGTTAAACCCTCTTACGGCAACCAGAGCTTAGTTGTTAAGTCCTTCAAATATAAACTTGCTCAGCCATCGCTATGCTATCTATCTGGCAAAGCCAAAAACATATTGTGAAAAAGGGTGGGGTTATTTCTTCTCCAGTCTACTTCTGACTAGGACAGGCTACTTCTCCATCTCAATCACTTCACCCCACTCCAACAAGTGCCTGAAATTTTCCAGTGCATCACGTGTCCTTGAGCACATATTTTCATTTAACTAGGTTGCGTGGCGATTCTTTTTTCATCCACTTTCTTAGTCAAAGGAGTTATTCGAAGTGTCTTAACAAAGATGCGTATAAGGCAACAATAAAAAGTATAGTGAGTTAGGGGGTAAATAGCAATATTAGCAACAACAAAAAAGCAATATTAGGAAAGTTAGATGTTGTCAAGAGTAGGTTAATGGAGAAGGATTAGTGAATACAGTGCATAACCATTAAGTCCTACAGTCTTGCTAAGACTGTTTCCTAGCAGCCAAGTCAAAAAGGAAAACGTGATCAGCCATGAGATTAAGAGGTCTGCAGTGTAAAAGAAAATAATTTGCTCTATACGTGTTTGACTTTAACTTATACTGAGACTCAAGAGACAAGGCATTTTTTTTTTCTGTGATTTCTCATTCAGGGCAGTATAGAGTCACCTGGGAGCTTGTTAGAAATGCAGAGTCCCTAGGGGCGCCTGGGTGGCTCAGTCGTTAAGCGTCTGCCTTCGGCTCAGGTCATGATCCCAGGATCCTGGGATCGAGCCCCGCGTCGGGCTCCCTGCTCTGCGGGAAGCCTGCTTCTCCCTCTCCTGCTTCTCCGTCTCCCACTCCCCCTGCTTGTGTTCTCTCTCTCACTGTGTCTCTCTCTGTCAAATAAATAAATAAAAATCTTTAAAAAAAAAAAAAAGAAAGAAATGCAGAGTCCCAGTCCCCATGCTAAATCTACTAGACGAGAACATGTATTTTAACAAGATCCTCTGGTAATTTATAAACATATTAACATTTGAGAAACACAAAAAATAAGCTACAACTGTAGCCATAATTTTGCAGTATATTGTCTGTCAAAGGCAATTGTGTGAGGCTCCAATACAGTATAGTTTATTCCGTGACTCTTGGAAAAAGTTGCTTGAGGCAAAAATAAAGTTTAGATCACCTAGAAATGTATGAAAATGGGATTGGTTCCTTGCTAAGTGACTTTGGAAAGTCCCTTGATCGTTTGTGTTATATTTTCTCCTTCACGCAGCACCTTAACTGTAGTACAATCTTAGCTTCCAGGTTAAGTAAAAAATTCCATAACATATATGAAATAGGCAGTCTGAATCTGCAAAAGTTCTGACCCAGGTTACAGTCCTGAAGATGAGTTCCAGGGTGAGGCCAGTGTTACCCTGCTTACCAGAGAATTTTAAAGCAGGATCACTACAACTCATGAAGGACATGCAATAATGATTCTTCATTGCTTTATAAGATTTATGTTGCTATCATTGAAACCCTTAGTGATTTGAAAATAATTGGTTGTTCCAGAAAATCTGATTGCTAGAATCAAAAAATCATGAAAGTTTGTTGGGTTTTTTTTCTCTTCTAGTCACTGAGTCTCAGAAAAACATGATGTCTCTCCTTCACATAGGAATGTTCTAAGGATGGAATTCTCTGGAGTTAAAGACCTAGATATCCCCGCATGTTATGATATGGTCCAGAATTCCTTTGACTGGCTGTCTTTCAGCCTGTTTTGGGATGCTCTTTCCTCTCCTCCACTGTCCACGAGCACTTTGAACAATCTGGCCAATTCGGGAGTTGGTGTAGGAAATCTCAGAGCCTGTGAGTCTGGACAGCAGAATTCCAACCCTGGCTCTGTGACTTTTTGCCAAGTCATGCGTCCTTCAGCAATCTCCGTTTTCTCATCTGTGAAATTAGGGGATGAGATGATTGGGTCCTTGCATTTGCCATTCCTCTGCCCGAGTTCTCACAGCTTCTCCTCTGTCAGATTCTCAGATGTCACTTTCTCAGGGAAGTCATCCTGGGTCACCAAATGAAAGGATGTTCCTCAGCCTTCCCTCCACTGCAACTTTCTGTGTTCCATTATTATCCTTTATTTTCTTCATGGCTCCGACCACCACCCGAAGTAGATCTTTTTACTCATTTAATTTCTTGTTTCTCTTTCCCAAACTTCCTCCTTTCAGATATATGTGCCCCTGAGAGATGTGTCTATTTCACCACTTTTAGACTCTATTTACAATATGAAAGGAAGGGGAGGGGAGTCTCCCTTTTCACTGCAAACGAAGTGCTAAAAGCAGCATCAGGAGAGTGGGCTGGTTGCACATTAGTGAGCGATTGTAATGGAATTATGACTTACAAATGGCCAGTTTGTCGGCGTCTGCTAATGATGTCCCTTGAGTCATCTTCTTCACAGTGCACCCGGAAAGATAGTGAGCCCATCCTGTGTGCCAGGGACTTGACTCGTACAATCTCTTTTAATCCTCATGACAAGCACACAATAAAGTATTTTTATTCGTATTCTAGAGACGAGGAAGGAGATGTGTTGAGGTCGGGCTTACCCCAGATCAAATGACTAGTCACGGATGGATCCCGGGCCACAGGGAGGTAGCCCAGCTCCAGAGCCGGTGTTCTCCACAGCTGCTCTGTCCTGCAGTCCAGTTCCCCCAGGCAGATGGGCAGGCAGGCAAGCCTCATTACACATGCAGTTAGCATCCAAGCGAGAGAGAGCAAGGACAGAAAAGGAAACCCTAGAGTACTCGCCATGGGAAGAGGTCTTGGAAAGGAGCTTCTTAACAAGAGAAGACCTGTGGCCACTTTTGCTCTGCTCAACCATTCCTCATTCATGACTTCTCAGTAATGCAGGATATCAGGAATGACTCCAGCTTTGGACACTGTGTCCGTGCTCAGTCGTTTTCCTAGGAGTGGGTTAAGCTTTGCAAACAAAGCCTCCTTCAACTCTGAAAGGGGCATCATTTGATTCTTCTTCTATAGAAATACATTTCTGACACAATAAGCATGGAGTAATTGAGTTGCAGCATTACATCTGCTACATTGTCTTCTGTAGTCTTGGTTTTGATGCTCATGTTTACAAATGAGAGGAGTTTTTTTTCCCACTAAAGTGAGATTTGTTTGCTCTTATCTTTCACTTCAACGTCAGTCAGCTGGAAAGAAATGCTTGTTTGCTGGACGCGACATGTTGACCTACATTAAATGATGTAGAAATAATAAAATTTAATGAATGTGACTGAGTGGCAATAGAGAAAAACACTTGCCTTCGAAAATGTTAATATTTTGCAATTGGATTGAAGTGGAAACACCTCTGAGACTAGAAGAATTAATGGACCCAAATTAGGCAAAGTTCCTTTAGTTGTGCTGCTAAATGTGAAAATAGTCAGTTTTTCTAATTCAGTTTCAACATACCACCTCTCCTGACATGGAATTTGGGAAGCTTGGCAGCTCTTTAAGCTAAACACCAAAATGGCAGAGTTTAACAATAGGATCTGGAGGGCGGTCTGTTTAAAAAGATGACACCACTTACGATGGCACAATGATCTTTTCTTTATATAATTATTCTAGTAATTACCAATTTAAGTGGCTAATTAAGGTTGTCAAAATGGCCAGTGACTTTGGCCTTTCAAATCACACATTCTATATAAAGAACACAGGCGTGAACATTTGATGTGGCAAACAAGCAAACAAAAAACTTAAACAAAATTTACTACTCAATGAAATGTAATAAATTATTTTTGAACATCCATTGTTAATTTGATTAGCTCTTAAAAGTCCCTTTGTCACTGTTCTTTAGAACGAGAAAATTGTTTACAGCTGAGTAACCTTCACAAAAATGAAGAGTGATGTGAAAGCCCAGTGACTTTTTTGAAGAAAAAAATTCAAATACGGATACCTAATATTTGAAGTCATTTATGTTTATGCTTTTACATTATTTATTTAAAAATCAGACATTTAGGGGCACCTGGGTGGTCCAGTCGGTTAAGCATCCAACTCTTGATTTCAGCTTAGGTCGTGATCTCAAGGTCGTGGGACTAAGCCCTGTGTTGGGTCTGTTTGAGACTCTCTCTCTCTCCTTCTGCCCCTCCCCCTGCTCGCTCTCTCTTTCTCTCTCAAATAGATAAATAAATCTTTAAAAAAATAAAAATAAAAATCTGACATTTATTCAAAAGAGGATTTCATTTCCAAATGAAAAGTATTCCAGTTTGCTTTAAAGCATATCTGTATGCATGGCTTATAAGGTCTCCCTGTATGTGAAAATACTAGTAATAAAATTTACTGGCCAACTGGCAAAATACGGACAGAGAGGTTCTTTCAGGACCTTTCTGAGTGCTACCGCAAAAGGTTCATTTATTAACTTCAGTTTTTTGAAGTCAAAACCATTATGTTGCTGTTATCCAATCAATTTGAAAAAAAAAAAACCAAAAAACTGTTGTATCTTCTTTGCCATTAGGAAGCAGTGGCCTCCAGGTTGTGCCACCTTGACCAAGACTTTAAGCTTCTTTGGGTTTCCGTGTCCTTAAAACAAGAAGGTTGATGAGAGACTATGGACTCTGGGAAACAAACTGAGAGTTTCAGAGGGGAGGGGGTGGGGGGATGGGTTAGCCCGGTGATGAGTATTAAAGAGGGCACTTACTGCATGGAACACTGGGTGTTACACGCAAACAATGAATCATGGAACACGACATCAAAAACTAATGATGTAATGTATGGTGACTAACATAACATAATAAAATAAAATTAAAAAAAAAAAAAAGGTTAGACACTGAGACCTTTAAGGACGCTTTAGTCCTAAAAACCTAGGGAGTTCTCATTCTTTTAAAGAGGTTTTCATACAGAATTAAAATATGCATATTTTTTTCATTTTAATAACACCATTATTGATTAAGATATCTGCTTTTAGCAACCAGAAGAATTGGTTCAAATAGGCTACAAGCAAGTTTGTTTTTCATTGATGAAAATGGTAGCACAAAGTGATTGTCGAGGATGTAATGGAGGGAATGGTTGTTCATATACCCACAGGACGGGCCAAGGGGATAAGAATTGGCAAAAGGACAGTCAGCAGTGACAAAGGTGTGCGAGACAGGTTCTTCCAACCTAGTGGGGGCTCCAGTGCAAGGTTGCAGTCTCATTTCCCTCTTTGCCTTCCTTCCGAGAATAGAAAGACCCATCTGCGTTAGGAGAGGGAACTTTCCAGTTCTTGTGCCCTGGCCTTTGGCTTACAGACCTGGCCAAGCTCCTCCCAGCCCCGACATGCCCTGAATATAGGTGAGTGGGGGGCGGAGGGGGGGGGGAGTTTGAATTCTCCTCCAAGCTCTACACCTTCTCCCTGCCAACAAAAAAGCAAGAACCTCTCTCTTGCTAGTTCTTTGTCACTGTTTTTTGCCTCTGCCTCTATCACCTCCTTCTCACACCTGAGAAAGGTAGTATTATCTGTCTCTGCCCTAGTATGATTTCATAGGTATTAGAAAGATAGCAGAGTCTTCTTTCTGAGATTGTTCACCCATCAGCCTGGTCCCCAAAGGTCCAGAGTATTTCATTCAGCTGTTGGAGAATAACCTTAAATACACAAAATAGCTATTGACTTAAATTCAGGCCAAAGGGAAAATCCATTCCCCAGCAAGTGTACCTTGGAAAGGGCCTGGATCCCTTGGGACAAAAGGACACAGAAATGGGAGACTAGTGGTCTCGGGGATCATGTTTCATCACTTTACTGGTAGCTAGTCTGATCTCTGGCACAGTTAACCACAGCCTACATGACCCTGGTCCCTGTTGCCTCTCCTAGACCAGGAGGACCAAGAGTGGTTTTGCCTGCACGTTTCCAATACCCGAGAGGCCTTCAGGGATAGGCAGTATGGTTATTGGTTTCCATGTTCCCAGGGCAGCAAAATGTCTGGCACATAGTAGATGTTTACTAAATGCTTGTTAAGTGTAAGAAGGCATGTTCCCCTTGGACATGCCAGAAGAACAGGCTGGACATGCAAAAGGAAATCTAAGTGCCTGGTTTGCAGTAAAGAAGGTCCTGGGTACATTCGAGAAGAAACCCTTAGGCTATCAAGTATCAGCATATAGTATCTGCTCCGTAGCCATAAATTGAGTTGAAATTAAGTGTTGGCTGGCATGAATGTGTACTCTTGAATAAATAAGATTCAGCTGAGCAGGTGTTATCATTGTTCCAATGTCAGCTCCTTCCTATATGGGTGCCTCCCTGGCACACACAGGGCTCCCTGTTTGGCCAGGGATGTTACTGTCACTCCCAGTGAGTCTGTGAGCAGTCACAAGTCCGGGGCAGAATATAACTCTGTGCTGGGTGCAGAAAATGATGGATTAAAATTCAGGAAGCACGGGCAACAGAATTTTGACAGCAGTCCATTCGAAGTCCCATATGGAAGGTTTTCAAGAAAACCCTTCATATATTATCAAAGCTATATGATCTTATCAGTGAATGTTTGTGCTATTTTAGTTCTTAAAAGCTCTGTTTTTTTCCTTTAGGTCAGGGAGTTTTAAGATACCGTAATAACTGCTCCATGTGGGTTTTATTTTAATCCAATTTTCACTTAATAGTCTCTTTTTACATCTGTACTTTTTAAACTCTCGTGGCTTTTATTAACTTAATAACTCAAAACCTAGAAAATAATGAAGAAAAAACTCATGATAACAACTAGTAACAACTTTTGGTGTGTTTATTTAAAACATTTGTTGACAAAAATATTCTTTGACACACATTTAAGCTAATGCCAAACATTTAAATGTTTAATGTGCATTAAGTGATTCAAGCTCAATTTTGTCCTAAGGATTCTTTCTTCTGGCATTCATGTCTACCAACGCCACATGAAATACATATTCTGAGTGAGGAAAGAGAATTGGCACTACATTTCTTGGCATCCTACAACTATAAACATTTAGACCTGAAGGATAAGTTAGTCTAAAACAGAAAAGGAAACTGAATCACAGAGAGGTTTCAGTGGATACGGTCAGGGTCACAGAGCAAGGCCACGGATGATCTCAAAACCATTGCCTTTTGTCCTTCAGCTCAGTGCACCATCTGCAGCCTTCAGTATAATTTACTATCATAAAATCAAAGTCCAGATTTTGCTTATATCTCCATTGGACTCCCCAGTAAAAGTGAATAAGCCTTCAACCCAAATAGAGCACTGTCTTCAAAGAAGTTTAAATAGTACATGTGTGGTGTACTTCTTGAGCGTGTGAGGTTGGTATTACCTGTTTTTGTCGAGACTCTGGGACTTAGCTTTGGTGGCAGGTTGAAACTGTGTGCCTCTGGTGTGTGAGTGTCGGGAAGGGTACAGTTGTGTCTGTGAGCTGGCACGGTGCCTTGTGTTGCTGCCTCTAGTGGTCTGAGTGATGGCATGTGATCTCTGGTGTCCTAAAAAGTGATTGGAACTTGACTCAGTCCGGGTCTTTGTGACTTTGTAGACATACAAACACAGTCACTAGATTTCCATGGCTGCTGTAACAAGGTTACTACAAATTTCACACAGATGTATTATCTTACCATAGTGCAGGTGAGAGGTCCGGTAGGGCTCTCACTAGACTAAAATCAAGGTGTTGGCAGGGCTTTATCCCTTTTTGCAGGCTCAAAGGGGAAAATCTGCTGAATGTTCATTTGGGTTGTTGGCAGAATTCAGTTCCTTGCAACCATAGGGCCAAGGCTCTGGTTTCCTTGCTAGATATAAACTGAGGGCCATTTCCAGCTTCTAGAGGTCACCACATTTCTTGTTCATGGCCCCTTCCCTCTATCTCCAAGGACAGCAATGGTGGGTCAAGCTCTTCATGGGTCACATCTGCTTGCCTTTCTCTTCTGCTGTTAAGGACTCATGTGACTAGATTGAGCTACTTGGATCATCCCAGATAGTCTCTCCATCTCAGTGTATTTAACCTTAATCCCAGTTGCAAAGTCCCCTTTTCTATGAAAGTTAGTATATTCCCACGTTCTGGGGATTACGATGTGAGCGTCTCAGAGGAGTCTACCACAAACACACTTGGAAGGATTATTTAAGGGAGCAAATCCTCCCCAAGCACTCTTTTCTGATCCTACTATGAAGTGGAGGAAACAGTCTGTTGTAGGAGATCAGAGTTCAGTTCCAAAACCCTTTCTATTAGGGTGGCCTTGATCAAGCCAAAAAACCTTAGCTTTTCTATTTGTAAAATAAGGAGACATACAGTTCTCATGAAGATTAAATGATAACACGTGTACGAGTTCCTTAAGGTACATTCATGTTCATTGTCATAGGTGCCACCCATCTAAGGAAAACATTGCTCATTGGCTTCCGTGCCCAGGTGCCTAGGAATGGGCATCACTGTAACTTAGTAGACAAGAGACTATCACCAGATGTGACTGTTGTGGGGCCTGCTCTGGGCATTCAGGGGAATCTGAACTCTGTCTGAAACCTGCTCAGTCTCTGCCCAAGCCTCATCATCTTGTCTGTAGGAGAGTAGCTTGATCTGTGGGAGATCTCAAGCCTAGCAGACCCTGAACTTCCTTCTCCATATTCTCTCTAGTTTCGTGTACTGTGGAGCCTGGTAGGTGGGACTACATACTCTGCAGGTCAGAGCCAGACAAGCTGCCTACAATTTGGGTACATTGGCTCAATGACCATGACTCAGAAAGATAGGCTGAAACTATCCGTTATCTTTTATCATTTAGCCTAATAGTTAAATGAACCATTTAACACACGCAATTTTATTCAAAATGGCGTCTTTGATTCACTAATAAGGAGAGACGCAGACTCAGTACATTTTTGGTCACAGAGAGTGGATCAAGTATTCCTCAATATACTGTCAGTTCATGGAATATCTTAAAGGAGAATGGACCACTTACTGTTGGGGTTCACCAGGGATCTAGCCTTAGACATTCTTCTCTCTGCATTTCCTGAAAAACCTCCCTACAGGATTTATCCACTCAAACAGGTTCAGCTCTCATCTGTGCACAGATACTCGCAGCTCCATCTCCATCTTGTGCTCTGCATCTGAGCTCTGCCCCTTGATGGCGCAGCAGTCCCTCAGTGACTTCAAACTCAACAGGATCCATGGCTAACACATTTTCTTGCCTCATAAATCTGTTTTTCTTTTTTCCTAAGTTTCGTATCTTAGTTGATCCAGTTAATCTCACGCTGAAACTATGCTTAATCCCACCCCCTCCCTACCACCCCACATCTGATCATACTCCCTGTACAAGCAGTGCTACCTCCTAAATAATTCAAACATCTCCCTGACCTCAGTGATCTAGGTTAGTCGTTCGTGATTTCTTTCCCAAGTTGGCTTTGGGCAATATCCTTGAGGGTTTTAGTCCAGCCTTCTAACTAGTCTCTGATCTCCTCACACTATCTATAATCCACCTTCCACACTCTGCCTCTATTAACTCGTGAGCACACAGCTTGGATCGTGATTCATTTCTTCCTGAATGCTGCTAATGCGCATGATTACTCCCCAAGGGATCAGATCTCACCTGGTTCCAACCTACCTTTCCAGCCTCACTTTCTAGTGGATTCTATCTTCAACTTGCCCTGCACTACAGCCACTCAAGGGTCTGGGCATTTCCCATGTATGCCATGCATGTTAGCAGCTGCTCAGAGCACGCTGCCTTTCTTTCTTGTCTTGTTCAGCTCCTACTTGCCTTCCAGATCCAACTCATTTCTTCCTTCACCTCTTACCCTCCCCTGAGGCCATTGACAGACAGTCCCTTCCTCTTCTGCATTTCCATAGCACTTCTTGGACATGTTGATTATTTTTTATTATAATTATTCATTGTCTCACCTCGATAGTTACAGCATTTCATTATAATGTAATAAATCACTCTTGGTTGATGGGATGGGGAGATGCATGTACACTTTTACAGTTCTTTGAAGTGTGCTCACCACTCCCTGTCATTTTTGAAAGGGAAATGCCCTGCAGATATTGTATGCAAGAGGAGCAATATGGCATTATCTTTCTTTTCCCTACTTAGAAGCCTAAATATTACCTAGCTTTGGAAATAATAGCCCAGCATTCAGGTCCAGTGCTTTTGAGAAAATGAAACAGGTTCAGAGCTTTTTTTTAAAAGACCCATTTTAATAATTGCCTTTCAATGGCATGATGCAACTCTAAGGAAACATTATGTTTCAATCTGATTTCTTTATATTTTGAAGAACACACCCTATCATTGTTCACTGTAATTTTTAGCTCCCGAACATTTTACCATTTCTAAACGTTTTTCCTAGTAGCACATTACATTATACATTAAATTTTTATGAATTATCCTGTTTGCTGGGAAAAATACAGAGACATTAAATTCCACTATTGCTAACATTGAAAATCTTTGATCTAACAGCTCCAAACCCCAGCATCCCCTTGCTGCCTGGGTTAAAGGCCCAGGGGCCACTTTTGAACACTTGGCATGCCACATGCGGCTGTGAGCCGTAGGATTTTTGTGTTTGTTCTTCCCCAGCCCAGAAAGCTCTTTTCACCATTCTTCCTCAGCTGCTCACTTCCTCAGCTCCTCACTCATTTCTTCAAGGAATCCTTCCCTGATCACCCACCAGACCCTGGTCACTCTGCTTCTCCTCATCCCAAGTTCCTTCCTCCCCTATAGGGAACCCCTGAACACTATGTGCTCATCAGCTCCCTGCTTTGCTTTACCTTTTACTTTCTTATTTTGAAGAACATTCAGATTTACAAAATAAGTGTGTAAATATATATTTTATTGTGTAAAACAGTATAAAGAATCTCATATACCTCTCCCCCAGATTCCTCGAATGTTACCGTTTTATCACCCTTCAAATTCATCATCATTTCTTTCTCACCATTCTTTCTGTCTCGCTGTTTCCCTCTCTCTCTCTCTTTCTCTCTCTCTCTCTAACACAAACACACATACTATTGTTTCTCTGAAACATTTGAGAAAAATTGCATTCATATTGCCCTTTTAGCTCAAAGTAGTTCAGGTATATTTTCTGAAAGCATTTCTCTTACATACCCGTAATATAAGGATCAAAATCAAGACATTGACATTGACACAATAATAATATCTGATTCATAGACCTTACTAAGATTTTACCAATTGACCCACTACATTTTTTTCCTGGTCCAGGATCCAAGGGTTACCTTGCATTTAGATGTCATGTACTCTTTGGTCTTCTTTGACCCAGAACAGTTTCTCAGTCTTTCTGTGTCTTTCTTGAACTTGACGTTTTTGAAAAACGCAGGCCTGTTTCTTTGTAGACTGGCCCTCAGTCTGGTTTTAGACTGATGCATTCTTTTGATTAGACTCCAGCTATGCTGTTTGGGGCACGTATGTCACAGAAGCCACAGCGTGTCCTCACTGCAGCTAGCTGGGGAGACATGCTATCAGTTTGTCCCCTTACTGGTCGCTTAGCGGTGATGGTGTTTGCCAGGCGGATCTTCTATAAAGTTACTAGGTTCCTGCCTTGGTCAGCTGGGGCTGCTAGAACAAAATACCATAGACCAGGTAGCTTAAACAACAAACATTCATTTCTCATAGTTCTGGAAGCTGGAATTCCAAAAAGAAGGTGCGCACAGATCCAGGGTCTGGTGAGGACCTCTTCTTCTTCGGCAGATGGACATCTCCTTGGTGTATGCTCACATGACATAAAGCTGAGAGAGAAGCAAGCTCTCTGGCATCCCTTATAATGACATGAACCCCATTCGTGAGGGCTCTACCTTCATTATCTAATTACTTCCCAAAGGCCCCATCTCCAAATACCATCACATTCATGGATTCGGAGTTCAACAAATGAATCTGGAGGATACAAGCATTCTGTCCATCCAGTTCTTTCGGCAGCTAACCAGTAACTTGTGGGGAGATCCTCTGAGACTCCCCTGCTTCTCCTCAGACTTCTGTCACTAATTCTAGCATCTGGAGATACTTTCCTGAAACAGCTATGGCTGTGGCTGGACTTACAGGTTTTTTCCATTTTGTTTTGTTTCCTTAATTGCTCTTCCAAATCTCCTGGTGCCTAAGTGCGGGGGATTCTGGAGGGCATGCCCTCCTACAACTTTAGCGATGCTGCCAGACTTCCCCAAAACACTGTGCCCTCTTCCTCCCTCACACGCGCTTCCTCAACACTACACGTATTGTCAGACTTTTTAATTTTTATTGGTTTTCTGGGTGTAAGATAGTAACATCCTATTGCTGTTTTCAGCTGCATTTCCCTTTTTGAAAGTAGAGCATCTTTTTATATGTTTACGAGCTATTCTTGTTTCCTTTCCACACTGACAATTTAGTATACATGTGGGAGATTTGAGGTCATATCAGCAAGGGTTTCAAAAATTAACGGTAGGATGATGATTAGAAGGTTTTTTGGTAGAAGGAAATTTGTTGAATTTATTTAAGTTGCATATTGAAGTCTCGTCAGCATTTTCTCAACACCACATTGGTAATTAGGAACAGTGCCCTCCCATCATCAGGCTTCTGGCCTTCATTAGTCACTATGTGAGTGTCCTGTATAACATCCTCATAATGAGATTCACAGCAATAAATGCAAGCAGGTGTCTCCATATAGGAAAATTCCAAGTATTTGGACTTTGCCCAAATCTAGGGATAAAAGGGTTATTTGGGCCACAGAGTGTTCTGGCCCCAAGCACTTTTGCTGCAAGCATTTTATTTAAGTCAAACTGAATTATACAGCATAAAACTGTCCAGTTCATTCCACTTGAGTTGTAGTGTATACTACTTCCCAGCCTGGAAGTCAGAGATAAATTTCAAAGTCTCTACTTTTTCCAGGTACAAATTCTCGTGGCAGTGTGTACTTTTTAGAAGATTGTTTTTGACTTTAGTTTAACAGTTTACACTTGTAGGAAGATATGTGGTTGGGCAAATGAGCGTGACATGGAAGAATGACTCATTGTTACTGCTACAGGGTTGTCACCGCTCAGGGTTGTGACTCGGAACTGGGTGTGGGAATGCAGTTTTACGGGTTCCGGTGGGCAAGTGTCAACCGTCAAGGATTTGTGAACAGACACCTGTAGAAGGGCAGCAGGCAGCTCGCTGTGACCCATCAGGAGAGACAGGGGAAGTGTGGTCAGGTGACTGGCTCAAGGTCACACAAGTTTAAATGGTACAGGTAATACTCAAGCTCTAGAACTCACGATCTTAGCTATTTTCTCGTAAACTACTGTGTGTGTTTGTGCCTGGGCACATGGTTTGTGCCCGTGTGTGTGTGTGTACGTATACATTGGAACAGTATGCATTTTAGGGCAGAATGGGAAAATGCATAATTAGGAAAATGCAATTTAATGTTATTCCAACCTGATTTGTGTTCTTTTGTCACTTACTAAACGGAAAGGCAGTTTCTACAAAAGCCCATTATAAATAACTTATTGAAGTGAAAATTTTTATAACTTCGTAGAACAACCTGAATTATTAAATATCTGGGGCCCATCTTCTGTTTTGCGGTAAACTTCCGACTGACTCAAGTGTCCCGAAGGAACGGTATCGGCTTTGTTATGCTGACATGACTGTTTATCTTGAGGAGTGCCCCTAAGAATACTGAAGAACACACACACTTAAATTTGTCTGTGTTGAAGAAGAGCTGGGAGAGAAATCAAACAAACCAACAAAATCACCACAACAAAACCTCATGACTCTTTCTTCTACACTCTATCTCAACTGAATTAGGGAAATCAAAGGGCAAATTCGAAAACGCTAAAATCAACCAATGTATGGGATTGTGCCAGAACTTGCTGCAGGCATTTGCAATGTCCACCGGGCCACAACACAGAATGAAGCTCCACCCCAGAGGGTGAACGGTCTTGTCTTCATGGACAAGTCCCTCCCTGAGTTGATCTTTTCCCCACATCTCTGCCACTTCATAAGCAAACGGATTGGTTAAAATACACACTAAGGACAGTTTTGAATGGGGAAATAATCAAAGTGAGGACGTAGGGCCATAGATTGGTGTGGGGAAACACTAGTATCTGCTTAGCTTTGGTAGAAACGGAAGCTTGAGAAACTGATGATTTACTCTACTGCCTAGTACTGCTATTGGGTTCTTTGATGGCCGGGGGATATGCTGCGGAACAGGACACTTATGGCCCCCACCACAATGGTTGTTCAGCATGAGGCAAAGCTCTCCAACTCTCCTTCCCTTTAGCAGACTGCCTTGATTTTTGCCCAGCTGTCCCCAAAGTGTAATTCCAAAAACAAAATGCTGATTGTTACATCTTTACAGATGTGTTTAAAATCAATGAATAGGGATGCCTGGGTGGTTCAGTTGGTCAAGCATCTGACTTTTGATTTTGGCTCAGGTCATGATCTCAGGGTCCTGAGATCAAGTCCTACATTGAGCTCCACACTCAGCGTGGAGTCTGCTTGAGGATTCTGTCTCCCTCTCCCCCTCCCCACACTCGTGTGCACTCTCTCTCTCTCTCTCAAATGAATAAATAAATCTTCAAAAAAATAAAACCAATGAATATAAATAATATATTTCTATGTCACACTATGCATTCCATCACATTTATGGAATTATTTTCAAAGAAGTGCAAGAAGGATGTGTGTGTGTCTGTGTGTGTGTGTCTGTGTGTGTGTGTCTGAAACACAAGATTCTTAGGATTCTAAACCAATTCCATTTTCCTTACCAGGAGGAAATACTCTAATGTGTGACAGAAATTGGATTTCTGAAGGTGGAGATTGTCCTAAATGATAGCAAGTGTTGCCTCATTCATCTCCTGTTGAGATGCTTGCCACACGTTTTTAGAAAATTACATCATCTCCTGATTGCCATTAAATTGATAAATTGTCTTCTACAATCTTGAAATAGCTACGTCTAGTCAGAGGAGAGAAGCCCCCCAGAATACATCCCAGCAGTCAGTGTCACTTTTGTTCATCCAAATAATGCCATAAAGTATGATTTTTTGGAGAACAATCAGAATAAACAAAATGTAGGAGAAAGAAGCTTTTAAAATACTCTATGTTGCTGGGTTAAGTTGTTTGTGGCAGAAAGTACTTTTTTGCTTCAGGATTAGCTCATTATTCCTCCACTGTTTTGCCAATGTGCTCACCATATTTTATCACGGTCTTTGCTGTGACTCATTTGTTCTGCTCTATAGCCTATATCGACAACAGACGAACATAAATGTGTGTCTTATTCTCAACAAAATGTCAATGGCATATGGTTACATTTTTTTATGACTCTCCTTTAAAAATATTATATACTTTGATATTGATTCAAGACTATTCACTTATGAATCATTATTAATGTGAGTGTTCTAGAATGGGAGAGAAAAATAACATGGAATTGTTGGCCGTTTCAAATTATGAAAAGCCATAAAAGGAAGTGCTCTGTCTACCTAGGCAAAGAGTTACATATATGTTGAGTCGGTATCTGTGACTGAGCTAGATCCACAAGGAATTAGGTCCAAGAACAACACATGGATGCAGATATGCTTGTAATTGACACCCGTGTCTTCAGAGCTCTAGCTTGTTGGTTTAGCTTTGTCAGTTGGTCACATAGCTTGACTGCAAGCATGGGAACTTGCCTAACTTATACTCAGATTTTGGCTCCCTATCCTGAGGTTAATCGTCATGAAATCAGTAGATCATGCTTTGCAGAATAATAACTGAACATTAAAAACTTTTAATCTTTTTGTTCAACCCTCACATTCCAGCCTGATACCAATGCCAGAGCCAAGGGCTATGTCTGCAAAGGAGCTTCCAGCAATGAGAGGATAAACCCTCTGCTTCAAAATGGAAGATCTGGTATCAGATAAATGGGCAGCAGGCCACTGTGTCTGACAGAAAATAGTAAGCATGGAACAGCTGGAACCAAATGGGAGCCAGGAGGGAGGGGAAGCCAGGAGGGAGGGGAAGCCAGGACGATCAAAAATGGGTATAAAGAAGAAAACCAGGCAGGAGCATGGGACACTGAAGTGGGTTGGCCTGAGGATTTGCATCTTAGCCAGGAAAAAAAAAAAAAAAATTAAACCACGATCTCTTGAGCTTTGAAGTTGCCAACCCCCAAATTCACAGTTGTCTTCTTTTTAGTTAACCATGAGAGTCTGTTTCAGATCTTGGAAACCCAGAGCCTGTATTAGTTGGGGAGTGCGGTATTTCTCCATATCTGTTCAGGAAAGGATCACATCGTGTGGTCAGGGTGACAGTCTTTACTGGTTCATATCCCACACGTAACAGCAGGGACCCCGAGGCTCTGGAGGGCCATGCAAGCGGACTACCTGAGGCACAAAATGTTAGACAACTGGTCTACACTGGGTCCTAACCCATCAGGCTGTTTTCTCTCTTATGTAATCACCAAATGTTCTTAGCAATTCAGAAAGAAAGGTTTAGAAAATGTACAGCCATTCAAAAATAGATAGCTGCTAATTGGTAGCAAAGCTTTACAGACATTTACATGACATCTTGGAAAGGCCTTGAGCTCCCCCAGCTTTAGCATCTGCTGGAGGTTGCCCTTCTATGAAACCAGCTACAAGCGCCGTCCTAGAAGGGGAGCCGTGGTTAAGATGGGGTACACATTCTCATTTCCCTCAGACCCTAATTCAGTCCTGCAAGGATCGGAGGCTCCCTCCACGCCAATCCCTGGGTCCGTGTTTCTCCCTGCCAGCTCTTCAGAAGCAGAGATGGACAAGTTAGTCCCAATGATTGATATGATACACAGAATAGAATAAAGAAGACAAATACTTTGTTAAAAACCATGCTTATGAAAAATGTCTCTTCGTGCACTGTATTTTTCTTTGAAAACGATGAATACTGCATTCGGAAAGAAGTTGTCACATTGGTATCGTATTCCTTAAAGCTCATTTTTCTGTTATGAAAAAACCAGTCAAACAGGAGTTGTGGGGCAGCTCCAAGCTAGGGGGCCACCCCCTCCCATGACTGTGAATTCATGTTATTCCAACAGAGTAACTGACACTGAGAGGCAGGGAATGGGGGCTGGCAACCAGACGCTGGCCTCTGTTCTCTGTTGGCAGGGAAAAGTAAGAACAGATGCAATTATAAATAGAATTATAGCCCAAACCAGGATTACTTGGATAACTCAGTCAACACAGGGTTTTGTTTGATTCAATTTTCTAGATGATTTCATCAATGATTAACCTAACTTTGTTAGTGGAGATCTAAAAGGAGAGCCAGCTTAAACATATTCAGCAAGGCCAGCATTTACTTTTTGCTTTTTTTGAACAGTAGGCATATCTCCAGTTATTGGCTTCTTTGGCTAGACAGTACTATCCACATTTTTTTTTTTTTTGACAAAGCAGAAAAAATTACTAAGAGACTCTGTTTAGAAATCTGAAAGAAAATGGATGAGCTGGGGAAGTATTCATGCTGTCTTACCCAAATGGCATACCAGGTCAAACTCCCAGATCAATGAGTCAGTCTGTGTCCATCTCTCTCAGTCTTTTTCTCCACAATATCATTTTATTTTTATTTCTCTCCTTATAACATATAATTCTTTGCATGAATAGTGAAATTTTTTTTTCCCCCCAGTGGCTCAGCTAGCTTCAAAAATAAAAGTCAGATGGTTGATTGCATTCTAAATTGACCTCTTTGACTTACCAGAATGCACGGCCTTTGGCAATGCATATCAAAGGCCCAAAGCTGGACCGAATGACCCATCCACTCTTGCCATTTCTTAAAAATGAAATGACTGGATCACAGATTTGATTAGGAAATTCTTTCAAAAGTTTGTCTTGGTTTTAGTCTTCTTTGGGCTTGCGCTTATAAAATTAAAAATGTCAGTAAGAGGATTTCTCATTTGGGAAAGAATGTACATTTAGATAATGCCACCTTCTAGATTTCTAATAAAATATATGCCTTCTCATATCAAATTGAAACATGAAAATTGCTCTTTTTTGATCAAAAGCTTCTAGACAAATACAAATTATAATCTATTAATAAAAGTGGATCTTGTTTTGAGATTAAATCTAGGAAGTGTCCTATATGTTGTAAAAGTTCAAATAAAAACAGAAAATCTTGATATGTAGACAACTACTTTTTCATTTTTACTTGCATATTTTATATCAAAAAGGTCATAGTAAGACACTTAGAAAGCAAGTGCGCCTGGGAGGCTCAGCCAGTTAATCGTCCAGTTCTTGATTTCTGCTCAGGTCATGATCTCAGGGTCCTGAGATCGAGCCCCTGTTGGGCTCTGCACTGGGCATGGAGCCTGCTTAAGATTCTCTCCCTCCCTCTCCCTCTGCCCCTCCCCCCCCACTCGCATTCTCTCACGCAAAAAAAAAAAAAAAAAAGGCACATCATATGCTAGGAAGAAATCTTTTAGCAGACCTGTTCAAGTTACCCGATTCTAATGAAGCAGCCATGATAAACAAGATTATAAACATAAATAGAACATAATGTTTTGTGTTTTTATAGTTTGCAAAGAAATTTAAGATGGGATTATCTTAAAATGATCCTATCTCATTTAAGCTGCACAGAAACTCTATGATGGGGACACTGAACCTTGAAGAGTTTGAATGAAATTTCTGGCCAAAATGTTCTTATTTTAGCTGATTATTTTTCTTTCTAGTGAGTGACATTTTTTTGCATTTAGTTGACATTTCAAGGCTTCCCCTCCACCTTTCCTATCCCTACCAAGTGTAAAGATTTTTAAAATCTTTCAAATAAAAATAGAAGCACTCAGAGGCAATATCCTTGCCGCCTAAGTATTTCTGAGCAATGGATATTGAATGTTCCTTACTCAAGGCAGGCATCGGAGACCAGGCTCAACTCTGGAAACCAAGGAATTGGAGAGCCTCTTCCCCTAAAAAGACCTGGGAAGAGCTGCTACCCCATGCCATTCCTGGAAGCCATATTCCTAAAACACAGCCTCCCAGCCATGGCCGAGCTACCAGATGACCTGGGTCTTGGGTCTGTCCAGTTACGTCGTGATGGAGTCACCAGGCCGGGAAGGAAAGTGGGATGGCCCCATCCTCGGACTCAAGATTGGTCTGCAGACTAAAATTTCAGCACATATGAGGAAGACAAAAACTGACAGAAGTGCCCCCTTCAGTCAAAAAATCGGAAGGTGAATGTGGTTCTGATTACATATAAATAGTAATGCAATCCAGAGGAGCTTTAAAAATACCCTAAAACATTGCCATCATTGAAGAGCGGTGATCTAATAAAAGTTCAATCATATAAACTGCCACATTGCATTATTGTGAAAATAATGAAATATATTTTGGCCATCTTCCAGGTCCTGTTCAAAAACTGTTTCTACTTTTGTATCTTTATTTATTGACTATATTAGTAAGTTTTTTAAAGCAGATCATTATTACAAATTTTGTATCATACAGTAAATGAAGAAAATCTCAAATAATTATAAAGTGCTCACTTCCAAACGACACCCTCCACCCCAGACTCCCTCTCCCCAGGAGCCAAAGCTTTTTATTCATCTTTCAGATGAGAACAGGCAGATGATAGAGATCAATCACCAATTAAATTAAAACCACATTAAAGTATTTTGCATCCCCTTATAATGGAGTTTACTTTAGAATCTTCAAGAAGTAAAGGAAGAGGTAGTGACTGTGTAAAGAATAAAAAGACAAGAGCAAGGGGACCAATTGGAAATCGTAGAAATGAAAGTGATGTCCCCTGAAATTAAGGAATAAACTTCAGACTAGACCCAGTTCAAGAGAAAACGTAAGTGTTAAAAAGACTGAATTCACACAAAACAAAATTCAGAGACATTAGGAGATTAAAAATATGAAAGAGAGGGACGCCTGGGTGGCTTAATTAGTTAAGCATCTGCCTTCGGCTCAGGTCATGATCCCAGGGTCCTGGGATTGAGTTCCACATCGGGTTCCTTGCTCAGCAGGGAGCCTGCTTCTCCCTCTGCTTGTGCTCGCTCTCTCTCTGACAAATAAATAAAATCTTTTTAAAAAAATAAATTTAAAAAATTTAAAAATATGAAAGAGAAAAAAACGATGAATTCAGATATGGTAAAATGAAGAAGAGAAATAAAATGGTGACCTTCTAAACCAGCAGAGGAGAAAAAAATTTAAAACATCATTTCAACTGAACATGTAATAGAAAAAAACAAAAGGCATTATTAGTAGATATCTTAAAATTACAGATATTAATCTAAATACATCAATAATCAATTACAATAAATAGGACCTGATTAATCTCACCCACTACAGAACAGAATATACTTAGTAATTTTACAAATACTATAATGTACTATAATATAATGTCTTTTAAAAAATCCTTTCTAATTTTTGTAAGGAAATTTTCTTCCACTTAACTAGAATTTTTCAGCAACTAAACTTTTTCTCAATACAGAAATACCCAAAATATCATCTCAAAAATGTTCATTGTCTCCAAAAGACATATAAGAAAATCGTTCTGGCTCCCAAAATATCTATCTAGTTAGCCTGGGAACTAGGTGATATCATTTAAAAGATTCCCAGAGGCAAAATGAGGGTTTAAAAATCTACATTTTGATGTAAAGATTTTTTATTTTGCCATAGACATTTGTTTCTGATGAGTTTTTAAGTTGTATTTTTTTTTAAAGATTTTATTTATTTATTTGAGACAGAGAGAATGAGAGACAGAGAGCATGAGAGGGAGGAAGGTCAGAGGGAGAAGCAGACTCCCTGCCAAGCAGGGGGCCCGATGCGGGACTCGATCCAGGGACTCCAGGATCATGACCTGAGCCGAAGGCAGTCGCTTAACCAACTGAGCCACCCAGGCGCCCTTTAAGTTGTATTTTTAAAAATAACTTTTATATGTTGACTTTATGCAATTTTTAAATGATATTACCTACTTTCTTAGGGTTATGAAATATCATAGTTACCCTAAAAATGCTTTTCTCATATATCTTTTGGAGACACTGAGAAATTTTTGAAATGATATTTTGAGTGTCTCTGTGTTGAGAACAGCTTAGGTGCTGAAAATCCTAATTAAGTGAAAGGAAATTTCCCTACAAAAAACAGAAAAGGCTTTTATCCAAAAATGCTATAATATGTGAAGATGGAGAGGTGATGCCATAATATAGTTTAATCATGCAGTTTGATACCCTATAAATCATATTTAAGGAGGAAAGAATCCCAAGTACATCTAAAATTCTGAAATGATGATTTCTTGGTGACAGATGTCTTTAAAATCCCATCATTATTACCGTGGAATATTCTCACTAAAAGAAAAACTTTTTCTGCAAGGAACTGTGAGGCCCTGGAGAAAAGGGGGGCATTTGTTTCCATTGGGAAATCAAACTGCGGTTTGATTTCTGTGTGCTTTGGTGAACCTCAGACCAGGCTCCCTGCCAGGCCTGGCGGTCTCCTGCGGGGCAGGGCTGAGCCAGTGTCCTGCAGGGCTCCCTGTGGTTCTGTCATTGGGCCCCGACGGCACGTCGCACCCTGGACTTGCACAAACAGCACTGAGTAGACTTCAGCCAGCAGGGATGAGTCTGAGAAAGAAAGGACATTTGCACAATGTGCTGGTAAGAGGAACTAGACAGGGGTCTTTCCCAAAGATTTTGGCTGTTGTGTAAGTGGCAGTTTGCTAAAGGACACGAAAAGGAGAAGGAAGAAAAATATGTAAGCCTCTTAAATTTTGGAAAGCTCAATATAGGGTGCCTGGGTGGCTCAGGCTCAGTCGGTTAGGCGCCCGACTCTTGATTTTGGCTCAGGTTATGATCTCAGGGTTGTGAGACTGAGCCCCAAGTCGGGCTCCCCGCTGAGTGTGAATCCTGCTTGGAATTCTCTCTTTCCCTTTCCCTCTGTCCCTCTCCCCTTCCATGCTCTCTCTGTCTCAATAAATAAATAAACTTTAGAAAGCTCAGTATTTCTTGAGCTACGTATTTACTTTTCCTCACCTGTTAATGCCTTCTCCTTCCTCTCTTTCTCCTTCCCTCTCCCTCTCCTGCCTTTCCTTCTTCCTCCATCTCTCTCTTCTTCTCTCTCCCTCCTCTTGCCCTCCTCTCCCTCTCTCTCTCATGAGCGTGTGCACACACACACGTACACACAGCCTTGCAGCCTCTGCTGAATTTCCTATCTCAGTTCTATGACATCTTCGGTGGTCCTGGGGAGTCAGTGATTGAACTGAAGAGCACCCCAGGAAACTAAGTTCCTCTTTCAAACACTGGCATTAAACACATATAGGATGCCATCCTTTTTTTTTTTAAGATTTTATTTATTTATTTAAGATTTTATTTATTTATTTATTTATTTATTTATTTATTTATTTATTTATTTATTT
>NC_058405.1:179697991-179707253 GCF_002201575.2 Neomonachus schauinslandi | reverse complement strand
TTTATTTATTTATTTATTTATTTATTTATTTATTTATTTATTTATTTGAGAGAGAGTGATAGAGAGAGAGAGGACGACCAGGGTGGAGGGGTAAGGGGGAGGAGGAGAAGCAAGACTCCCCGCTGATCAGGGAGCCTGATGAAGAGCTCGATCACAGGACCCTGGGATCATGACCTGACCTGAGCTTAACTGACTGAGCCACCCAGGTGCCCCTAGGATGCCATCCCTGATGCCTGTTCTTTAATAATGTCAGACACAGATAGATTAGGTTGCCCCAAACCAAGCACAATGAAGCAAGGGAGGGTTTATTATCTCAGCAGTTTGAGACTCTAGCTTGATTGATGCACATGTGCCAACTCTCCACTTTGGCTGCAATGATGTGACCTACGTAATTTTATTCAAATCAAAATCATGAATTTTCCGTTCATGATCTGGCCAGTTAGAAACACAGATTGATGAATGGGGTTTAACTATATTCCTCCTGGAGCGGTTTCTGTGAAGTAATACTTGAAAATACACTAAGCCTCAGGGGTCCCTGGGTGGCGTCTCACTCTTGATTTCAGCTCAGGTCATGATCTCAGGGTTGTGAGATTGAGCCCCGTGTCGGGCTCCGTGCTCAGCAGGGAGTCTGCTTAAGATTCTCTCTCTTCCTCTCCCTCTGCCTCTCTACCCCTCCCCCGCTCACTCTCTAAATAAATAAATAAATAAATAAAATCTTTCCAAAAAACCACTAAAAAATAAAAAAATGAAATACACTAAGCCTCAGCATACTTTTCATACCAGCACATTTAACTCTTCAAGCACTAATAAATGCACTTTTGAGTAATCAGAGGTCTTTATATTCAGGGGGTTTTGATAATGCTGGTTATCCCACATGTAAATGATTATTTTCTTATTTTTCTTTAGGATACTGAAAATTCCATGTATGTGCAGTAAAAGAGAACGCGACTGACTTTAACAAAGAAATTATCTGCATATGTTCCTTGCTGTGAATGAACTCAGAGTATTCATCAAGACTGAATCATTATTTAACTCTGTTGTAGTTAGTAGGAAAATGAGTTTCTGGATGTTTTGATGTGCAGTAAAGGCTCAGGAACGGTAGAGTCTGTGTGACGCAAGATAACTGACAGAACCTTTTTCTGAGCTTCAATTTTCTCTTCTGTCAAAATGGGGACAATTATCACACTTACCTTCTAGAGTTTTTGTAAAGATTAATTTTGTTTAAAAGCAAGTATTTTTAACATTTTATCTTTTATACAGTGTTCATAATTTGTAACCATATTATTATTTTGTTTTTAGTATTAGTTATGAGCATCCAGTGTAATAAAGGCTTTGTGAATGGGGAGCACCTTGTCACCTCCAAGGTGACATTGCTTCTGTCACCTTCTGGAATCTAATGGGAAAGCCAGCTTCTCTTGGCACTACAATTGTTTGAAAGCTGAGTATAAAACTGAGAAAACAGTTGTTGTTACACAAGTAGATAAAAGGATTTGGGAATTGTCCTCCTCTGTTTTATTTCGAAAATAAAGTGGACGCAGATGGAATTTAGCGGGAAATTAGTACTGAAATAAAATGAACTTGGAAGTCTGTTTTTTTTAAAGATTTTATTTATTTGACAGAGAGACACACAGCGAGAGAGGGAACACAAGCAGGGGGAGTGGGAGAGGGAGAAGCAGGCTTCCCGCGGAGCAGGGAGCCCGATGTGGGGCTCGATCCCAGGACCCCGGGATCATGACCTGAGCTGAAGGCAGACGCTTAACAACTGAGCCATCCAGGTGCCCCCGGAAGTCTATTTTGGATGAATTATATAATTCATGCCTCCAACTGTTTTCCAGAACTCCTCATTTCACAAAGAGATAATTAAGGATACTTTTAACCTGGGGGTCATGTGAAAGGATCATGGCTGATTACTGTCCATTACTGTCTGGTCCAGAGCAGAGTCAAGAAACCCAGAAGGAGAGCCTTGGGCTTTACGTATGACCTCTGCAGGTTGAGCAGGCCTCACGGTACTCTTGGTGAATTCAGAGGTGACATTTGCTTCCCACTACTGTGAATTTCAAATTCTCAATGAGTGGGGCCTCACTTTGAGAAATCTGGGGATGCGTCATATATTGAATTGTTACTGATAGTGATAGTACTATGTAAATCATTTTCAAGTCCTCCTTCCTCGTGAATGAATTTGCAAGGCAGTTGATTTTTCTTCTCCCAGGTAGTGCTGGTGAACTACTTTTCATTTAGATGCATGTCTGCATTGAGCTTGCTCCAGTGAGCTATTCTCAGTGGGACTTGTCTCAAAAACAGCTTAGGCTATATTGACTCTGGGTACAAGAGCTCACACTGTAGTTGAAAGCAGCTAGACTTTTCTTTGAAAGCCTGACATTTTGGGTGCCTTTTTATAATGCCTGTGCCAATTTGCATATTGACATGGCCTCCCTGCCAGTAGCCAGATGTCCCTGCAAGCCCCAAAGTCTTTCTCTCACTCAACTCCACCCCACTCTGGACTTGACTTGGCTGATCATATTTGCTAAAGGGCAGAGAGCCTTCTGTCTTCTTTACTCTTTAAAGATCAGGATTAAATGAATGCATTTCATTTTGAAAACTATGTCATAACAATTTTATTCTATGGGAAAGCCATACATGTACTGGAGTCTTAACTGCGGACCTCTGTTTATTCTCCTGTTGGCTGGTGACATTAATCTCAGGATTTGACAAGCTTTAAGAGCTGTGTTAGATTAATTTTCAGTTGTTCTTTAAGCTAACTTGATTTTCCACCCTCTTTCTTCTCTGGTTAATGAAAGGGAATCACTTTAAGAAGATGGAAGTTCTTGGGGCGCCTGGGTGGCTCAGTTGGTTAAGCGTCTGCCTTCGGCTCAGGTCATCATCCCAGGGTCCTTGGATCAAGGCCCATGTAGGTCTCCCTGCTCAGCGGGGCGCTGCTTGTCCTTCTACCCCCCCCCCTCAAATAAATAAATCTTTAAAAAAAAGCTGGAATTCTGGTGTGAATACCTTTAGCAGGTTTGTTTGTATGGCAGATATGATACTTTTATTTAAATTTCTTCCCAGAAGCAAGGAAGGAAAATGTTACCTGTGACTTCCCTACTTCCCATATAAACCCCAAGTCCTTTCTGGCAGCTAGTGCAACATTGTTTTTTTTGTTGTTGTTGTTTTGGTGATAATCTTCCTTAGCACAAACCTTCTTTAAACCCGATCATTTGACAAGACTTGCTTGTTGTGCAAGAATCTGGACTATACACACACATATCCTATGACTGATATCATATCAATATTTTTCATCACTACTTAACTTTATCAGAAAAAGCATGTCCTGATGTTAGGCAGAGTGAGTCACGGTCAGGCTTGCTTCTAAAACTTGAAATATTTCACTCTATTTCCGTTCAAAGTATGTGACTCGTCAACTGAGAAGATAGAGGGCTCTTTTCTCACATTGGATTTTATTTAGGCTCAGAGGATGCTGGGGTCCATGTGAGCTTGCTGTGCTGTATCTCTTACTAGCTGGTCTATTTAATACAAGCTAGATGCTTCTTTGCAAGAAAAGTCTCACAGGACTTAGTACTATGAACTTACTGTTCCTGAGCTTGGATTCGTTGATGTCTGTCCTATAAAACACTTCTGTCTTCATTTCATTATCCATTTTTCAAGACTGAATCATTATTCCTAACTCCATTCCATTCTTTAAAAATGTTGACTCCTGCCCCCAAAATTTAAAAAGTAGAAATAAATAAAAATTTTAAATGATGACTCCCAAAACTGTATGAACTGTCGACTTAAACCAAAAGGCAAAGTGCTTAAACTGATGTTGGAACAAATAAGTACTTGAAGCCCCTTTCTAGGCACCCCCTAGGCTTTCTGCGGTTCCCAAAGTGTGTGCCCCACTACCCCTTCCCACAGTAGCAAGGGCATCACCTGGGGACTTGCTAGAAGTGCAGATTTGCGGGTCCCACCCATCACCTCCTAATTTGGAAACGCTGGGCTGGGTCCAGCAATGTGTTTTTCTGCAAGCCCTCCAGGTAATCCTGGTGAGCAGTAAGGTTGAGAGCTGTCGACTTGATTATACCCTCCCTGGATTCCCCTTCTGAAACTTTCTTTTGCTGGTCCTCCTTCCTTTTCTCAAATTCTACTCTTCAAAAGAAACTGCTGTCTAGCATGTGTACCTTTGTCTGAGGTATTGGCTGTGTGTGCCTTACTTCTAGTTGGACCCTAGAAGATCCTGTCCCCTCTCCTGGTAAATTGCATTAACATCCCTTGTTCTTCACGCTTCCCTCTGTCCAGGCCCTTTGGAGGTGCCCTCCTCTACTGACTCTGGGCTTGGTGTTCTGATTCACTTTGGCCAATGAGACACACATACAGAGGCTGAACAAACTCTTGAGTACCTCTGCTTCCTCTTTTGTTCTCTGTTTTTGTCTTGTGAAAATGCCTGGGTTAGCTTCTGGAGGATGAGGCTTATGGAAAAGAGGGGAGTCTGCCAGAGATTCACACAGCTGCCTGGCTGACCTGTGGCTGACTGCAGACACATGAGTGAATCCCCAGCCAACTCATAGTCTCCTTAATAATAAAAAAAATGGTCGCTTTGTTTGGGAAGCCACTGAGTTTTGGGGTGTTTTGTCACTTATCAAGAGCTAACTAACAACTATGCCTGTTAAAGGAATCTTACTGTCTCAGCTAAGAGGAGGAGAGCAATACAGAGGCCCTTCTCTGGCTCTTAGAAATCATACCCATCCACTTGAGGGACTTGACCACAACCCAAGCATACTGTTGAGTCAAAATGAACATTCGTGGGTGGGTCTTTTAAATGGCCAGTTCGAATTAGTTGCTGTTGGAGAGTTTTCTCTTTTAAGCAGACTCTGAATATAGTTTTCCAGACTTTTTTGAAACCCCAGGAGTTGCCTTTGTCCCTGTGTCCTTCACACCCTTCCATCTGTATTTCCTCTCTGCAGACTTGCTAGTCTTTGCCAAAAGCCACCCAGGTGAAATGAGATTTGCAGGGACACACCAGGGCAGATTAAACAGATCTTTTATAGGAAGGATGATTGCAAAAATAATCTCTTATTTGGCTGAAGCAAATAAATGGATGCAGTGGATATTTTACACTCCTGCTTTTGAAATCTTAAAGAGGGAAATTCCCTAAGCATACTAACTTAGAAGTTCATCTGAGACTATTTTATTCTTCAGACGGCTTCCCTGCGTAGGTTTCTCCCTTACAAGGCTTAACATCCACTATTTTTAATATTTTTATTCAGCGATTGATGTTTTATATTTGGTAATACTAATTTTAGTGGAAAACTTTCTATGGTGACACGAAATTTTTACTGGACTATTTAAACTCAGTCATCTGTGACCCCTTACTTAGGAATGGACTTGGTTTTTCAAGCAGTTCTCCCTAGAGGGCGCCCTATCTTCACTTCCCAACTTGGTCCTTCTATGGTTGGCTGCTGGCCCCACAACATCATGTGAGGCTGAAGTCATTTAGATTACCACATTGAAATCTTTTAACAAATCTATCCACAGTGGAGTCTTCATTTTAGCATGATAAATGCATACCTTCTGGCATGCATTTTGTGTAAGCATTGTGGCAAGCGAGACATGGTTTATGCATGGAGGCAATGGTGTTTATTTGGCACAGTTGTAGTTGTTGAGTTCAGCTTAGTCTGTCTCTGTGTCAACATACAGTGGCGTGAGGAACATTCTGGACATCTGGTGGAGTATCAGATAGAACACTAAGGACAGACTCAGGGGACCTATGCTTTCATATTGTGTATGGGCACCACAGAAGTTACTTACCTCATTGCACTTCTGTTTCTTTATTTGTAAGATTGGAGAGCTGGTCTTGAATGCTTTTTCATGATCCCACCAGCTCTGTGATACACTCTTTGGTACATAGTAATAGTTCTGTACAGTTTGATGGAGGAAGTGATACCAGTGCTCCTAACTGCTAATTCTAAGGAAATTTAGGTAGTTACCCAGTGAAATTTTGGTCATTCTGAAGAGATCTTAAATTTTGAGAAAAAAATTTACAGCTGATTATTGAAAACCATAAAACCTAATAGGTACATTTTAATGTATCTTTTAAAAACATGAATATTTTCATAAAATCAGAATAAGGTATTGGCTTAAAATACTGGCTCCAAAGAACAAGTGTAAGTTACCCAAGATCTAACACTGTGCCTAACAAAGAGTCTTCACTCAAAAATAGTTGTTGAAGGAATGGCAAGATGGCTAATTCCATTTTTTCCATAACTTTTATTTCTAGAATATTCTTTATTATGTGGAGTTAGAATTTATCTCTCTGGACTTCAAGCAGTGGCTTTAAATGTACTCCTTTGGGCTATATGGAGCATACTGTTTTTGCTGTACATGGAGAGTTATATTTATTTTCCTATCCTACTACTAAAATAGATGGTAAGAGTTTCTCAAAGCATGAGATGCATATCACTGGTCATGCTCTTAATTGGGCATAATTCTTTTTATGTGGCCATTTTTAAGTTTTTTATAACAATTCTCATGCCTGATATAGTTTTATCTTTCCAAATCCAATCACCACTCTTTAGAACTTCCTTATGCACATTGTTCAGTGTCCTCAGTACTCTCTTCCAAATAGGTCGTCATTTGCCTATATCCTTCCTACTCTGTCATGAAGAGCTGCACACTGTTTTCAATATTTTATCAATGCCAAGAAAACCGGGATTACCATCACCTTTATGGTAAATACTGGTTTTCTGCCAATACAACTTAACTACATGTTAGCTTATACTAATATCCAGGTCTTTGTCATGAAGGTGCAGGTAAATCACATCTCTGTATCATCATGATTTTTTAAAAACTTTAAATCAAGGTCTACTTTTAATCTTCATTGAAGTTCATCTTCTTGGACTTAGCCTGTGTGTGGGAACATTTTGGATTCTGGATATATCAACCAATTAATTACTCCTGCTTCTACCTTTATGTCATCTACAACAAAACCAGCCCCCTAACCTTGTCACATGTTCCATTCATGCATTTGTCTAATTCAACAGAGCCGAGAGAGCAGTTAATACTCATTGCTAGAAACCACCCTCCACTGTGTCTACAAAGACATCTCTGGGGTCTTGTCAGTTGCCTTTATAAAATTCATACAATCATCCTAGCTCTGGCCCAGGTAAAAAGAAACAAGATTATTGTGACCCAATTCGATGTCAGTGATCTGTAATGACTCTTCATGACCAATGTTTCCTTTCCCAAGAGCTGACAAACCATCCTGTTAATGTCCATTCTAGAAATTCGCTGGAAATAAACATAAAGCAAGATGAGGGATTGCAGAATCTATTTCGTGGTTTTTTTTTTTTATAAATTCTGTGATGTGTTTATGAATCCCATGTCTTCTGGCCTGTCCATATACCCTTAGATCCCCAATTGCAGGTGAATGAGCCTTGTAATATACCATAATGTAATTTCATGGGTTTGGAGTTTGAATCCTCAGGGCAGCAAATCCTCTGTTAAGACTGGGGGCTTTATTTTCCCCTTTCCAAGGTTTGCTTTACACTTTTTAAGCACAGATCATTGACATTGAGAAGATACAAACAATATGAGATGCCAATTTTTACATCCATCAATATTTTTCTCCAACCCTGAGTGGCTGGAGCTTCCTTGCGGTTTTTCTTTCTTGGAACAAAAATTAAAACTATCAATACAACTAACAAGTACGTCCAAACAACTCTTGTTGGGACAGTGTGTGATGGGTATAGTAGAGAAAATAGGAAGGAATGCAGAACAGAGAAACAACTGTGATCACAGGGCCTCAGCAAATACCGTTTTTGAGCTGGTCTTTGAGAAATGAGTGACCTTTTGATTGGAAGAATTGAGAGGACCTCTAAGTGCAAAAAGTGGTAGGAGCAAAAACACAAATGAGTGAGTGTTTAAATATTTAAGACATGGCAAGGAAACTATTAGCTTACCAGGTAGATAAGAGTTGGATTAACAAAGGCTTTGCTCCTCCTTTGAATCATCTGATAAACTTAAGGAAGGTTTGGAAGTTTTCAACTGAAGTTGTGATATAAGTGAATTTGTAAACTTAACCTAAAAGAGAAAGATTGCAGTGAGAAAAGCCGTTAGGGGATCTTACAGTAACCCATGCCACTCAAGCAAAGATTGCAATAAATGGAAGTTGTAGAAACAGTTCATACAGTCCAGAGGTAAGGAGAAAAAAATGAAGATGGATTTTACATTAATCACATTTTTAAAGTATACATAGATTGTATGTGGACTGTTTTGGAAAATTATCTTACCTCCCTCCCTACCCCCCGCCTAAAAATTAGTATTCTTTCCCAAAGTGTGAACTGCGTACCGCTGATCATACCCAAGATTATTTCAGGTGTTTCACACACAGCTTTAAATAACACCGACCCCTCCCTCACCCCCCAAAGAAAGAAAAACCAAAAAACCATTGACTCACATTGTGAAAAGATGCTTTCTTTTTTATTCTTTTTCAGTACTCTTGATTACACCAATGATAAAGTCTCAGTCTGGATTCAATTTGGCTTTTCCACCTGCCTAACATTTGCTATTCTCCCCCTTCTTACAAAGAGAGTGTGGGTTTGGGCTTAGACTTTGGTTGTTAGAATTCGTGGCATGGGTAGAAATGGCAGCATTGACTTAGTTTTGTCCTTTTATTTTTAAATTACTTTTCACTCTATTTTTGGCAACTGACACTGTGTCACCTAAGGTCAAGGCATACAGTTTTATTTATTTATTTTTTTTTTAAAGATTTTATTTATTTATTTGACAGAGAAAGACACAGTGAGAGAGGGAACACAAACGGGGAGTGGGAAAGGGAGAAGCAGACTCCCTGCCGAGCAGGGAGCCCGATGCGGGACTCGATCCCGGGACTCCAGGATCATGACCTGAGCCGAAGGCAGTCGCTTAACCGACTGAGCCACCCAGGCGCCCCAGTTTTATTTTAAAATAAAATTTTATAGAAAAAAATTAAGACACTGATCCAGAGGATTTTAGGTATATCCTAGCAGGGGATGGAGCAATTTGGCAAAAATCAAGGTGCCAATCCATGAGTAATTCACATTCAATCAACATTGCTCTGCTGAAGGCCCAATCAGAATTGCCAGAACTTTACATGTTAAAGATCTTTTTCCCTCCACTGAATTTACCAGTGATTGAAATCATGTCCTTGTATCCCTGAGAGCTTGCCTGGTGGCCGATGTAGAATTGCATGGGGTTTTCTTGTTCTCCACGGGGGGGGGGGGGGGGGGGGGCG